>NW_022280032.1:13945036-13949223 GCF_004355925.1 Anarrhichthys ocellatus
CGCGCGCGCGCACACACATCCACACACATCCACACACACAGTTAAAATGGTGTTAAAAGAATAAATCACACAACTGCATTCGGTATAATTAAGCCGGTGCTTCATCCAGGAGTCTGGGAGGTGACCGGTGAGCTTACTTCAGCGTTTTCCGGTCTTGGACCAAAACCAAAGTCTGACTTTTTCCTCCTGTCTCTGGATACACACATACACACACTTCCTCCACCATGTGGATCACCTCATCTCAGGCCTAAACTGGTGAGGTGAGAGGGGGAGACACGGCCCTCTGGGTTTTACTCGTCCTACTCTCACTGACCCATGCCAGGATCTAGAGTAGGATACAGCTCCTGCAACTTTGCTTGAATATGGTCCCTTTCCTTTGAAAATATTCTGTTTTTAGCATTGCAGCTTTTCTCTCACCCTTAAATTGAAGGAGTGAGCTCTTAGGGAGTGGCGATATTGCGTGGTAGACGACCTGGCAGGGACCAAGCAGGAAATCTTTCATTAAAACTCACTCAAGGGCCATCATGAGTTGAAGCTCTGTGTTAGATATTGAATAATAACTGACATAGAGCAGCTCTGTTGAAGGGATTTCAATGCCCTCCATCACAGCTTGGCCAATGAACCCTGGGAACTCAGTTAAATGCCAGCAGTCTGGATAAATCATAGATTGAGAAATACAGCTTTAAACTTCTGATTGTCAGCTGTGTCAGTAGTCTGTATCAAAGACCTTTCCCCCCATGAACTTTCATGATATTGTCAAAATGGAGTCAGTAAAAAGAGCAAAGAGTGTGAGCTTGCTGTTGTAAAAGAAGAGAGAAAATTGGGGAGGGAAAGTGATAAAGACAAACCAAAGGAGAAAATGAAGTGTAATCACAGAGCACTCTGGTGAGTTACAGCACATCAAACCACTTCAAATTGCTCCTTCTCAAGCATACTTTATTGATGCTTTGGGAGCCACAGTCAGAAAACAAGGAACACATTTGGGCTAGTTGTCAATCACACGTAAAAATATCAATGTGGGATGTTACTTTATTGAAAACATATGTCGCAACTGAAAAAGCTGCTCTCCAACAGAAATAGATGTATCCAACTCGTTTACCAAAACCCTGCCACCCGCGCTCATTCTTATCCTTCGCTTCATCTCACTCACTACGAAAATCATGGAAAACAAAATGTCAGCAATAATGGTAAACTTTTCTGAAATAGGCCAAGCATGTTATTTCATAAGCAGAATGTACACGAGAGCCTCTGGGAATATGAAGATTCCTATGGCAGTTCTGGCTCAGGCTCAGGCTTTGCTGTAGTTAGAGGGTAACCTGATAGTAATACTTCTGCTCTGCCCACCCTCTTTCCCCCTCGATGAGTCTGTCATTCTAGCCAAAGGAGGTTGCCTGGACCACAGTGGCAGTCTAGCATCTCACAGAGCCATGGGGATTTAAAAGGGCTGGACTGTGGTGGCTTTCCCTGCAGCATCAGTTGCGAGACTGGTGTGCCGTTTATGTCTGGAGACAAGAGAGAGTTGTTCAGAAGCAGGGTGAAGAAGATACCATCAGTGCTCTCTGCAGATAGTGAGACAGTCCAGGGGATTCCCTAGACCTTCTCCCAGGTGTACACCTGTGTTTACAAGACAACTAAGCTCCTTCTATGTCTTTAAGCTTCAAAGTACCTCAGAGAAAGAGGCATTTGTGGTCCAGGCGATGATCTGCCTATTAGGCTTTCTATTGTTGGAGAAATCTGAAAGCCAACGGTTTCCTTTTTCAGACCTGCAGCAGTAAAAGCCTTTCTGCTCCAGAGCTGCAGACCGTTTATGTTGTTAGCATACCTGGAGCTGTGCCTCCTGCAGAAAACATTCTCATTTAGCACAGAGTTTCTGGGAATTATAGGTAGAAGTATTCCTTCAGTGGGTCTGGCTGCCAAATACTATGACGGGTAAAGTTGAAAAGTTAAGCACTTGATCTGCACAAATATAATGCCCTGTTAATAAGTGCTTTTCTGCTTATAACAAAACACTCACTATAAATCTTTCAAACTGCCTTAAAAAACTAAAGCTTACTGAAGTCTATCAAAAAATAGCTCTTAAATCCTGCATGTTCTAAACTGCTTAACCAAATGCATGCATCATAAGTAATGCTGCAACACTCTGTAAATATACAGGATTCCTGTCTGTTTTATGCCTGCAGGGGGAAAATGTATTTTTTAAATGTATTTTTACATAGTTACCCTGCACAGCTATGGCATGATGACACTTTTGGAGGCATCTCAGCCATATGTAGCTTTCCAGAGTCAACATCCTTATGATAATGTTGTCGGCATGAGGTGATTTAATACTGTGTTAACATGTAGCAGGACAGCCTTCCCAGGGCTACATAAACACCACACAACCCGAAGCTGCACAAACCCACTGCACCTCACACTGATGAGGCCATTGTTAGCCCACTGCGAGTGGATCACTCCCATAATCTGTGAAAACATCCGCCTCCATGGTACACTCTCTGTATCTGTTGTATTTACTTGTAACATCAGTGTGGCTCACAGGGAGAAGATCTGTTAGTTTAGACCAGCTGCACAAGCCCACTCACCAGATCAGGCTAAAGATGGACGCCTTTGAAAGCCATCCTTCTAAAAAAAAGTTAGATTTCTTACAATTTAGTGAGGAAAGTGGGACTTTGTACTCTAGTACGAAATCATGTACACCACGACTGTTTTATCAAAAAAGTGAATTCGCTATCCTGGCCTCAAGTAGGACCTGGTGAGATTAATAACATTCTTATCTTCAGTATCAGTGGTCATTTTCGGCCTCAGTGGTTGTGGAGCTGATAGCATCGTGCAGACTGTCAATCTCATGTCTGATATCAGATGGACAGTGAAACAGATTGGCAGATGAAGCGACACTCTTTGAGTTCCCCGCTGCTTCAACCGCTCCCATCTGCATCAGCAGTCACACATGGTTCACATAACGAATCCCTTTCTTCTCCTTGACAGTTTAGGGCTATGCATGCAAACACGGAAATGAGATATACACTACTGTGCTGAGGCTGAAACTTGAGTGGTGGGCACCAACCTTTTACTGCAGAGATATAACCAACAGACAGGGGGGCAATTTAAACAAAAACACATGTAGGTGTGTGTATACATGGCTGCGCACACACACACACACACACACACACACACACAGATACAGATAAACAAACCTGCACACAAACAAATTCTCTCACACATGCGTACATACACACAGACTGAGTCAGCTGTGTTGACTGAGATGACCATTCTGTAAAGTCTATAAATTCCAGAAGGTTCATGCAGAGTAAACCGTGCTACATGAAACAGGATTGCTACCACTGTGACAGGAAGCAAAACTTTTTGCTTTTAAGTTTAAATGAGATTTTGTTTTGTTGTTTGATAGATAGATTTCCTGTTTTTGCAATGTATGAAATATTTATTTACGGGTTTGCAAAAGTGACTGTTCAGTGCACTGAAGGAGAGTGGTCAGTTTGATATAAATAACCTAATTTAATATTTCCCGTTTTTGTCCCTTTTGATTTACAACTGTCCTAAATGTAAAAGCAAAAGGATAATCTGTGATACAAACAGCAAAACTGTATGAAAAGAAAGAAACAAGCAAAGTAAAGGTCCATTTCAACCAGTCTGACACTCCCCTCAAATGACAATGTTTAACTTAAATTTATACTGAAGTTTGTCATGACTCCACCTCGTCACTTCACCCATCTGTATCTCCCATACAGCCCAGCCACCTGTTTGAGCCCTGTAAAATGTGTGTTAACCTTGAAAAGTGAATGTTTATTAGCACTTGAAGAGTTTGTGTGAACAAACCGCATCTTTTCCCCACCGTGTGACAGTATATATTCAGAAGTGCAGCTCTTTTTTCTCTTTCTTCCAACCTTTCAGCACAAATACATCTCGATCCACTCTTATGTGAATGGAAATGAACGGATGTAGACAGTCTAGAGCTAATTGTACAATCCTACATTCCCACAAAGTGTTAGCCTACATGTCAATCTCTGCATACGTTTGTGAGTGTATAAGCTTGTATGCATTAGTTTTAGTGTGTGGGTGGCGGTTGAAGATCCTTAAGGTTGAGGAAGTTCACACACATGCAGGCATGCATACATGCACGGCCGAACACACACACACACACACACACACACACACACACACACACACACACA
>NW_022280032.1:13949233-14019729 GCF_004355925.1 Anarrhichthys ocellatus
ACACACACACACACACACACACACACACACACACACACACACACACAAACATACATGCAGACATCCACTCCTCCTTCCCTAAAACAGACTCTGTGAATGTTTGGCTGTGCCAGCTGTGTGAGCTTGAGGCTGGGTGTGGGGTGTATACAATTGTGCGACAGACTGCACGGTGTGTATACACATAGTCATAAACAGAATCTGGAGCGGGAGCACTGATCACCTAGATCCTAGATGTACTTGACCTTATGACCCTGAGGCTGAACTGTTATGCTTTCACTATGTCTTTTCTTGGCCCATACGGCTGGACGAAACACTGGATGTGTGTGCGTATGTGTATATGAGACAGAACACACTTGCTACAGAATTTTCTTGATTTTATGGTTCATGTTCTCGTATGGAAGTAAATATAAATTATCCAAAAGTTTGTTTGTGTGTCTGCGCATGCAAGTGGGCAAACATGTCTGTGTCCAAGTCTTTGATGTTGACCACAGTGGCATTGCACTGTAGTGAACTTTAAGCTGAGGGAGAATTGGGAAAACTCAATCTGCATTGCCAACTTGTTTGGAGAGGAGCTCCTTAAATATCCTTGAAATAAAACAGCAACAGCTAAAACTGAACGCCTGTGAGAAGAAAACTGCTCACCTGGATTTCCAAGGCCGTCATAGCACACAGCTGAGTCAAGCAGCGCTTTTAAAAACATTCAAGACCCTGGTTTCATAGGTTGACAGTTTAACCTTCAAACCTGAAGGATTTATCACTGGAAGGCCATTGAGCGACATAGAGAGAGAGAGATGTTCAGAAGCAGGGTGATGACTATATTATCCAAATGCTGCTTTCCCCTTTCTCTGTGTCTATATGTGTGTGAGTTTGTGTACGTGAGTGAATGGAAATGCGCTCACTGTCTGCTAGCACTTCACGTCATTCCAGCTTTCAACTCCTGAAGGGCCAAGAAGCTGCTGTGAACTCTTAAAGCAAACACTCTGGAGCAAGGAGAGGGAGCAGTGAGGGATGAAGATCTAGCAAACATGCCCGGAATGAACCGGAAATATTCAGCGGGGTTAGGGCTTCTAGCTGTTTGAACCAAGGACACTAGAGAGGACCTGGCAAATATATGTGTTTGAAGGCCAAACAGTGTTGAAGGCAGAGCTCCCATGGGGAATCTAACAGTAGAGCCTGATAGTCAGCTGCTACTGACTCTCCACTATGCTGATAGTTTAAATAAGAAGGCACAATAAGCTCAGTCATTGGGGAAAATATCTTCTTATCCCTTCTACGAAGAAAAGGTGTCATTCCTAACTCTCCTATAACTGGAAAACAATGGATTTTCTTTCCATTTCTAGTGGTGCAGAATACACTATACACATACTGTACATACACATACCCCACATACTGTGAAAAGCAGAGAGAAAAAAGATTAATTATCCAATTCTTCAATAGCATGAGGTGCCAGGTTCATTGACTGACAGAGCTAATTAGAGAGACATGAAAGTTTAGGCAGCATGTGACTCCTCTGACCCATAAAAAAACCTGTCATGTTTGTTGGTTCATTTGAGGGCATCTTCTTTTCATTTCATCTAACTATGGTATCAAGTTCCACTCAGTTATACAACAAACATTCATAGTGCAAGCTTCACATAAAATCCAGTATTGTTCCCTCGTATGAGTTGCAGATTATTCCAAATAATAGTGAAACTGAGATAACTTCAGTAAACCCGGTGGGCGATGTGAGATAAAACAAAAAGAAATGCTATCTTTCTGGCTTTTGTAAAAAGTGGTGCCTCCTCTCTGAACCTTTTCAAAATGACATGTCTGTCAACACTTCAAATGAATGTGGTCATCTGTCCATGACACAGATTGCTGTGCCATGGATGACAGTCATCAGTAGTCACAGACAGAGGCTTTGAAGTGAGACCACAGCGCACTCCTTTCCACCCAGTTCTCATGGCTTTCCCTTTAAATAGAGCATGACATCAGACTGCGCAGGTCTACCGGCCCAAGCCCAAAACAAATGTGTCCAAACAATGCCACATCTGGAGCGAAACGCAGGAGTGAGAGGGGAAGAGCAGGAATGTAGCGGAAAAGGGGTTGAAAAAGGGAAAGCGGTCCTAAAGCTGTTTAGCTCTAGGACCCTGGCCAAGGCGTCTGGGGATGTGCCTAAGCTATAATTTACTGGTGATTTCCTTTGCTTCCATCCCCCCAAAGACTTGATGTCACAACTGCACACCCAAGCGTCAGGCAGAATAAATACTTTAATCTTAGTACATTGAAAAGTCCACTAAGTTCCACCAATAAAGGCTAATATCAAACAACTCCTACGGATAACCTTAAACAACTGCGCTACTTGTGTGGTGGTATCCCAACTTTAACAATATAGCATCTAAGTCCAAGAAAGTTTGCAAAGAAATTGGGAGAGAAAAGCAATTTCTTGTTTTATTTGGCTCATTCTTCTGACTTTTCTGTGCAGATGCAGGAGGAGGTCTTCAGAAAGTCTTCTCAGACAGACTGTTCTTGTTGTCACTGTCAGAAGCAATCAGAGCTGCTGGGTCTGCATTCCCGTAGCAGAAGGAGCAGAAGAGCAGGCAAATATTCAGGCCAATTTTCTGCCTGTTGGATAAAGTGTCTAATAAACCCGTGGCGGCCGATCCAACAGTTATTTGTCAGTAGACACATAGCATACCACCTCCAATCTGACTTATACTTGGACTCATAATCAAGAATGCATAAAATGTACTCAACTACACACAAAGACATATACGTAAATGCACATAGTAATACACATACACACAACTCAGCAAGTCTGTGAGTGGATTTGTGTGGGAGCTCAGGGGGCTCTTTAGATTGAAGGTGTTACCTGACAAACAGACGTACGGTAGGATGGAAAATATGCTTAATGGTTCCTGTTTAAAGGGGAGGACACAGATAGGGAGGTAAAAAAAGGATTGAAAGGAGGTAGGAAAATTACTAAAATTATGGAACCAGAGGGACTCTCCTCTCCAGCAAGTCATGTGTTTTTCATCTGACTGCAGTCAATCTGCTCATCTTAAGAAAATTCAGCCTCTAAATCTTATCTACAGGCCCAATTCTTGGTGTGGGCCAACTAGGTGGTCAGTAAGAGTGTCACTGGCTGGAGAGGGCACCATAGAGGATGGAGGTATCTTGTGACTCCGATGCACCTTTAATGGTCCTTCAAAGACGTGTCAGATGAGACTGTTTATGCTGTAAATAAACCGGTGCTCAGGAAGCTGCCTGGCTGAACAATTTTTAGGGTTACAGTAGAGCTGAGAACGAGATACAGGCCTGCATAGCCAGCTCGAGCATTTCAACAGTTCAACTTCCTGATATAAAATGTAAGTAATATAAAGAATGTACATTTTCACCACAAGGCTAATAACTCTACTGTCTGTCTCGACCGCTATGGGAGTCAGAATTCAATCAATCATGTTTCCGCCCCCTTAATATCTGTAGCCCAAATAAAAAACATGTTATCTGTCTATGCAAACGGTAGAGACATTTGCCAACCATCATAGTGTAGGTCATGAGGGTTATCTGTTTATAAGAAGCATAGTGATAAAGAAAGCTGTGGATGTTTCCATCATCAGCTCTACCAAACAAATATTTATTGAATTCATACTACAATTCATTTTACTGTAGAAACTAGACTGTAACTCGTTGATTTTTGAGGCATGATCCGTGATGCAAAAATAAGTGTAGCCCCATCACCAAAATACAAAACATGTGACTGCAACATCACTCTTAAACTGACAGGACTCATACACAGACAGAGTTTTAGACACTGTTGAAAGTTTGTGTAGATCAGTGAAGATTGTAAATCAAGAATCAACACAGGCTTGTGCTTGTTTTGATTTTTAATTATGTAAGCAACTCTTCAATTATGTATTTAAATTTAGCTGAAAATTATATGGGCAAAGAAATTAAGGTTTGGCTTCTAATGTGTTTGTATGAAAAAAAGAAGGTTTCACCACCAACTGAAGTTTTCAAAGTTTTAGTGACTAGGAGCAAATCTGCTCACATTAAAGTAGCAACACTTTCAAACCGTTCCTTTTCTAATCCAAAAGATGGAGCGAGAGAGAGAGTAGTGACGTTCCCAGAGACCACATCAAATATCTTTTTGCGATTTAGATTGATAGCGTAGTGTGTTTCCCAGGTGTGTTGATGCCAGCTGTCAGTCAAATTTGAAAGAAAACAATATGGTATGGCAGTGTTTTCACAGTTTACTAGATTCACAAATTTGTCTATGATAATTCATTCTGACAACAAGCATAACTTCCACCTTTAGGTTTACATATATCTACAAATCACTGCTGAGACTACATCCATGTGCAATGCACAAATTATGATTATGGGACAAACCCTATACGTGCAGATATTTTTTCTGTTTCTGTTCGGTGACTGCCCCTAAGTTTTGTGTTTTAAATTGGACTTTTCTACATTCGTCCAAGTCTAGATAACCAAAGAAATAAGTTTTGCAGAAGGACGATACTTGTCAAAGACAAGCTGGGTCAAGTGGTTGCCACGGAACCCCCAAATACCAGTACATTTAAGTAATAACATGCATTTTCATATACTCATCATCTCCTTAAAATACATCTCAACCAGTTATTTGACACGATAACACTGGCGATGAAGGGCAGATTAAACCACTGACAGGAGTATCTCTCTTCTGAGGTTGAGGTCCCAGTTCAGCTTTCACTATCGAAGGCAAATGAAAGTCAGTAGTGAGACAGAGATGCCAGAAGTCGTGATCCTTTCACTCTACATTGGAATTAAGGAATTAATAACCTCCCTGGTCTTATGTAAGCTCAGTGACTGGTCTGGACAGAACCGGTTAAGCTTGTAAAAAAACACCCTTATAGCCATCATCACGCCCCTGAGACACTGAAGTAGATATAATACTTAGTGGGTAGTTTCAGTATATGGTTTGGGGGTTATGATTAATAGTCTTCAGTAAGGTAATTTTAAAATTCAAATGTGTATTAATCAAAAAGAGAAAAGAAGCAATATTCCCTTGGAGTGTTACTTTCTGTTCACACTTCAATCTCACTCACTGGCTATAGTAAGGTCATCCTGCCTGCATACATTTTCATCACAGTATCCCTGTGGCTGTTTCCTTGTGAGACTTACTTTAACTAAGACTACCGTTGGAAGTGTTGATCTTTCCATGTTTCTCCCTTCCAGGAATCATGCATGCATGAGTGTGGTGGAAGAGTGGGGGCGAGAGGCCTGTCAGGGAGCCTACAGTCACATTAACAGGCAGCAGTGTGAGAGGCAGGAGGTGGTAGCGGGGTCAGGGGTCACGGTACCCTGACAAACAAATGAGCCACCCAGTGAGGAAGTCAACAAGAGATGCTTTCCTCTGCAGCCCTAGCAACAGCAACAGCAGCTGCTGGTAAACATGTGTCTGACAAATGTGCCATCTGAACCAATGAGAGGGTCTCAATCATCAGCATATGGGGTTGCCACACACACACACACAGCAGGGTGAAGAGCGACAGAGGAGGGGGAGGCAACAGAAACAATAAAAGATAACTGAAGATATTGATCGGATATTTCAAGTATTGTTGAAAGGGGAAATGCAGCAACATTTAACGAACCTTTCCAAAGGCACACTGGTGGTCTGATTGCTGTACAGACACTCAGTAGGGTTAAAAGTTAGGATGACTCCCTGTTGGGAAAAACATGAGAGAGATGGACTTTACAGGCTTTACTGTGGGTTCTATTGTTGCCCTTTGGGACTTAATGACCAGCTAATGATGACGTTTTTCTGCCATTCTATTCCACAAAAATCCCCTTTTATACACACTGTCCTGACTGACAGACCAGATGAGGCCAAACTGGAAATTCACACACACAGCACTGCCTTCTTTTTCTTCTGGGCTCCTTTCGAAAAAAATCTTTGTATAGTTCCCACAATATTTTCAATCAGTCTGTTTGATTTTCCACACTTTCATGTTGTAATTCTATTTGCCTCGGTCTTCTGTCTGTCCTCTATCTCGTGCTCTTTTTGTATTTTCCCCTCTGTCTCTCCCTCTTGCCAGCTCTGGAAAGTACATTCGCACAGTTCAACAGTGACACAAGGACCGTCTCCTTCATGGCAAACCATGCTTGTGTTTTTTCAATCAAGCCGAGCTCCTGTACACTATTCATTTGGGAAACCATAATCCTCATGGCCCAGCAGAAACTAATGGAAAGTCGCTTAGGTTTTTTGGGAGAGGTATCGGAAAGACCCGTTCCCCAGAACCATGTCTGACAAGTGGAGATGGAGAATAAAACGGTAGGAATGTTGTCTATGAGAGTACGGGAGGTGTTGATAAGAGGTTAAGGCCTCACCAAGGGGTATTAGGGTGCAATAACTCATGGGGTGAATGGGAGCAGGAAGGAGGTGAGTGAAATAATACAGATGGATGGATTTCCAAGAAAATGTGGATGAAAGTGACTGAGTTGCAGGCCGGATCTGAATTGCCCAGCGGGGAGGACAGATGCACTGAAAGGACTTCAAAGCCTGGGGTCACTGGGCTGCAGATGAGTACAGACTGTCTCCTGTCCTTTTGTATTTACAGAGATGAGCCCCAACAGCCTGCTGTATCCATCTGCCTTAAACAACAATCAGCAGTCCAGATAAATATGTCCACACGTACCCACACACAGACACACACACATGCGCACGCACACACACAGATGTAGATCGCACTGTACAACATTTAATAGCTCATTTAAAATTGGAAGGTAGCATCACCATATAGCTGTATATTACACAAGCCCTAGCCCAGACCAACAATAGAATTCATAGAGTGAAATAAAATTTACCTGACAACAAGAACAATTCTGAGAAACAAAATGATCAGAATATCCATTTCCAGTCAACTCTTAGTAAAGTTCCCATCCCATTATTGATTTTCCATCTTTCTTTTTACAGAAAGTCTCAGCCCCATTCTGACCCTCTTCCTTGCCTGACTAATAGGAGCCATTTGTCAAAATCAACGTAAACCTTTCACTGACTGCTGACTCAGGGTGTGTTCATACATAAACAGTGTAGAAAATCTGAAAAGACACAGACACACAGATACAGTGTATTCGTGTGTGCATGCACAAACACACACATACTCTATGTGCACATACTCTATGTGCACACACACGCACATTCAAAGTGGGTGGGATCTAAAGTGGACAGCCCCTATCACCCCCCCCCCACCACAACAATCAACAGAGACAGACAGGAAAGGAGAGCAGTGAGAGAGAGACAGGCAGGAGCAGCACACAAGAATGAGTCAGACTGAAGTCTTACCTCAAGAGTAATGCTGTGGAGCCGATACAAAGGAAAGTCCCATGACTGCAGCGGTCTCTCTCTGACTTGTTCTCTTTGTATCACTCAGCTGTTAGAGACTGACGCTGACACACAGGCAGCACAGCGCTGAGCGGAGGGGCACTCGGCACACTTTAAAGGCACAGAAAGTAGTGGAGCCACGCAGACGCCGGGCCCGTCCGCTCACACTCTGCCTTCTGAGGATGAAAAAAGAAGACTTCATTACCAGCTGCAGACCACGCCTCCACCCCTCAAGTCTCCCTCCTCTCAAGCCCTCTCTCCCTCCCTCCCCTCAACCTTCACTACCTCCCCGCCTCCCTTCCATACTCCCAGCCAGTAGCTCCAGGGCCTGTCCCTGCCAAGAGAGGGGGAGCAGACTGCCAAAGACAACCTCCCATCAACCCGCCTGCCAGTGCTGTGCAGTGCACAGCCAGAGAGGGACAGAGAGGGACAGAGAGAGAGAGAGAGAGAGAGAGAGAGAGAGAGAGAGAGAGAGAGACGAGGAAGGAGGTGATGAGACAGAGAAATAGTATAGCATATGGTTCCAATCCACAAACTGTTGTTGTTTGTTTTGACATTTTACATTGAATACACTAAGAGTTGTTTCAGCTTAACGGTTTTGCCAGGAGGATAAAGAGGGTGTGTGACGTAACGGAGGTAAAATGAAGAAGGACAGCACAGGGAGGAGGATAAAATGTGGACCAAGGGAGGAGCGTGATGCAGCAGAGATTTTTCTTCAGAGAGAGGAAGAGAGACAGTGGGAAGGACGCAGACAGACAGGCAGATGGAAAGAATAACACAGACACACTCAGAGAGTAAGAAAAAGAGAGAGAGAGAGAGAGAGAGAGAGAGAGAGCAAGATGGTTGATCAATTTGACTGTTTTAGGGAGAAAAGTAAAAAGAGCAAAGACATATTTAAACAGGGGTTGTTGTAAGCTCTAATTAGGACTTACTCTAAGAAAGATCACATCAAATGACTGTCGCTCAAAAAGAAGTATGTGTGTTGAGTTCTAGGGGGTGGGGACAATGTCTGTCTCTGTGTTTTTGTGCGTCTATAAACCTGTCTCTAAGTCTCACCAACATCATCAACACCAAAAATAAGGATGACAGTTTTTGTCCATCTTCAGACTCTCTGTTCCTTCTCATCCTCTCTGTCTTTTCTTCTCATGCCAAATTGAACTCTCTCCCCATCAGACAGGGAAAATAGCACTGGCTGTTTACTGTCTGTAATTATGAGGGGCAGGGTACACTCAACCCAGGAAAGCTCTGCACCCTGCCCCCAGTGCTACCACACACAAACCTAGCTCAACCGCGTCTGCCAGTTTACACCGAGCCATGGCATAGACAGAGAGGTGCAAAGTAAAAGAAAAGAGTAACTAACCCTTACCCTTAAGAGTAAAAACAGTGACGTTTAAAATTTTATATCAACTTGGCAAAGGGTAATTTACTTAATTTAACAGGGAAACAGACACAGAACAGTACGTTCTAAACAACTTACTGTTATGGGTTAATCGGAGGTCAAACTGTGATCCTTGACATGAAATAGCAAAAATTAAAGTTCAAAGTAGTGAAGAATCTGAGAGCTCAATTGCTGGTAAATGCTGTAAAACAGGCTCTAATTCATAGGACAGTCGGGCCTTGATCCTGCTGAAAATTAAAAAGAGACACCACCACAGCACACACTACCTCCACCAGAACCACCACTACTGCATATTGTGTCCTGTTTGAAGTGCTTTTACAGTAAAAGACAGCCCTGACTGTAAATAAGGTCACACAAGTCTAAGATACAGTAGTAGTTATTTAATTGCTCAATATGAATAAAATGGAGTAGAGGATTGCAGGAAAAAGTTGAGAGTGATTCAAAAGATCTCAGAAAGGATAAAAAAAAGTCTATGTGACGTAATGAAAAAGGGAGCAACTTTTTTGGCAGCACATGAGGTCAGCAGGGATTATCCACATCTCTGGCGACCTCCCACACTTGCATTAACACCTACACAGACCCTCTCTGTGGCGTAATAGTGTCAAATTTACACAGGTCCACAAAACAGTACTTAGGGTTATGGGCTGCCTTCATTCTAGGCTTAGAAAGCCCAGGCCTGGGGTCGCGGTTTCAAACCGTTAGAGTGAGTTGGTCGAGGGACGACAGAGAAAGGGAAGACAGAGTCGTTTCAGTGCTCTTTATTGCTAAGAAACACTAATCCTTCAAAACCGGAGCCACGGACTGCCACTCTGCAGTCTTTTATGTCTTTAAATCTGGGGCTTTAGTCACATACAAAAACTAATCCAACATCTGAAAGCTGTTGTTTGTTTACTGTCTACTACTCAAGTGTTGTCATTATCATAACGATAGTAAACAGATAAAAATAGCACTAATTGTCCATATAGTAAGGGAAATTAGAACAATAATGACAGGCTGTCTGACACACTTAGCAGCAAAAGATGTGATTGTGTCGCAGGATCTAAAACTGGGATTTAGGAGTGAGGTGGAATTTACTGAAAGAACACAATATTCCATCAAGCCACTAGGGGTTGAGTTGAGCTGTGATTTACATACAGTCTTTAGATTTAGACATCACGTCTCTCACTATGCACCGAATTCTGGTGGGAGAGCAAGTCCTCCCACATGTATTTCAATCATTCCTTGAATGTGGTGCAACACACATACATCTCTTCTGTTGCATCCTGTTACTGTAAACTGAATTCATTCCAAAGACCCAAACAAATACAGACTGCATGTGTAATGAGCATGCCATGTGCTGCTTGGTGCAAAAATCTGCTTGTTACAAACCACAGATTTCAATGAAAAGTCTTCAGGCTTGAAAAAGAGACCTGTATCACACCAGAAATCGTCAAATGTCTACCTGGCTGCCAAAATCCTTAAAGGACAACATTCGATATAAATATAAAGGGATAAATGGGTGAATTTCTAAACACCGATGGGTTAAAAACAGCTTTTATACAGAGCAGGCTGGAGGGAGAACAACACCATCATCTCACTGGAACCAAAACACGCCGCCTCTGTTATTGGATTTCAAAAGCCACAGGAAAAGGCCTGACTGTCAGGCATCATTTTGCAAAACAACCAGGCTGGGTAAGGAAGTACAATATTTTAGTACAGAAAGAAACGTCTTAACGCCAATAATTCCAAGAGTAGTTTGTGTTGTTAAACTCACAAGTGAACTAAATCGAATAAATGGAACAATAACAACACACAATAGAACTTTAAGTTCATGTAGGGAGAACATTTGCCTTCGAATGGCTGCTGGGATCATATTAGAGTCCAGGATTCAATCATAGATTGTGAAATTAAAGTTTCACTCTTAACGACCTGAATTAAAGGCAGAGTCAAGGCAGATGGAAAAAGAGGAAACTTTCTGTGTTCTTAAAACAGAAAACCTTTGTGAGATTTATCAAAGTGAGGGAGCCTAAGATCAACTCCTCAACATTTCCAGGATGAATATGGAGAGTGTTTAAGCCCAACCCTAGGGCATGTGCATATCGGGATACCAATGACTTGTTATACTAGTCTAAACAAGTACTTTTAGTTCATACAGGGCATTAAATAAAACACAGCTTTATACTTTACCCTGAAACACATATCCTCACTCTGCAAACTGTCTTAAAGGACTCTCTCTCTGCGTGTCAGAAAAACTCATATAGAACACCAATGCTAAACATATATTGTGTTTTAACGACCGTAGAGTATTCTGACCTCCCCTCGGGGAGTCACACCTGGGTAGAAAAACGAATTAAACTGTGACCTTTTGGAGGCAACATAGAGGTTGACGTTTGTTTACCTACTCTATAGCTATTACTAAATACAATTACCTAAGCTAAATATAGCAACGAGAAAAAAGCTTTCTGACATTCACTTTCCATACATCTACACAGAAGCTTGTCTTTTCCTCTGAAAAATAAGACAACATTTAGGAAGCAACTCAAGACTGCTAAGAAACAAACATGACTAAATGTAGCCATGCCAAGATGACAGTGGATTGAAGTGTTGAACCCTGACTGTGTGCCACATATTGTGTACTAAAACAGTGGGTGCACTCTGACTCACAGTCATTACTGTGAGTGGTGACAAGGACTGCTTCTTGAAAAAGACCTGACAACGAAGTGTCTCAGGTCTGTGATTTTTATCAATAATCATGATAGCACAGTTTTTCTTCCGAGACGAAAAATTATAGTTGCAACCTGATTTTGCCGCAGTTGCAGTGAGGACGTTCAGTATAAAGGTTGTCTCAGGTCATGTTGCTGGCACCATAGAGAGCCCAGATGACATGCCTCCCCATCACCAACCACACCAACACTCCCGTAACTCTTAATTAGGGAAACTGAGGGTGGCTACATGTGTACTATATTCCATGACTCACTGACTGCTACACACCTGAAATGTCCAATAAAAACAATAATATTAAGACTTTTCAGCAGGAATATACAGTGCAGCATTTTAAAAGCTATTTCTATGAGTGCATTGTCTGTTTGTCCACTAAGTCAAGAAAGACCAGAAGTAAAATGAGACTGTGTGTTTCAACTCAGACACAGGTGATGGTGGCTTACCAAAAGGTCTAACACATCCATTCCCTCCCTCTGTCTGTGCAGCTTTTTGGGCTCTGGAGCAGCCGGGCTGAGTGGCCAGCCTCATATCTGGGAATTTCACACCTACAATGGCCATTACCAGAAGAGCAAAGTCCATCACACCCTGGTGTGCCATTTCTGACCCAGAAAGCCCAGCGGCCACGAACGCATGGGGCAAACATGGGGCACCCCAGCCAGTGTAGACTTAGCAGCTTGGCGATGTGTACTCGCCCAGCCATGTGTACCAGGAGTGATGATGTTCCCAGGGAAACAAGCTGTGGGGCTTGGCCTGGGAGGAGTTGAATTGGGATTTGGGGGGGTTAGAGGTGAAAGAGTAAGAGTTGAAGAAAGGGGACAGACTTGGTTCTTGGAGGGGAAACTATTTTCCTGTCCTGAGTCAAGCGTTTATTCCAAATCAGTAAAATTGCTTTGAGGTAATTGTTTTGCCAGAGAATATCTTCAACATTTTTAAATGTTTCGCTTTCTACAATATCTGAACATGGCTCGGGTATGGTGAGGGAACATTGAGGTTATGACAAATAAATTATGGTTGATGTATAGTTAGGGTTAGACAACAAAAATCTTGGTTAGGGTTATGGTCATGTTTAGGATGCATACATTTGATACTAATGCCATAACTGATGTCTTTTTCCCCAAAATTTTAAATGTGTATCATTATACTTGGAACTCATTGGAATCATTTGTACTTAAGGTAACACGATGCCAGAAATTCTGGTGACTTCCAAAACGTAGCTGGCAGTCCGCTGTAATAAATGCCACATTTCCACTGCATGGTCTCTATTCAACTCAACTCGCTCGTTTTTGGATTTCCATTAGAAAACGTTATGGGTAGTACATGGTACTTTTTTTGTAATACGTCGGTCAAGGTCCTGTGTGAGCTGAGCCGATACGAAAAAGTGGAGTTAAAACAGACATGGGACATCGTGCACAAACCTGCCATTTTTAAATAGCCCCGTTATGTCAATAGCGACTGCAATTTCTTTATTCAACTGACCCAAATAAATAAAAAATGGCAGCCCGCAAAACTACGCTGTACACTTTGTCAGACACCATGCTCTACACTTTGCCATACAAGCTATACAATCACCGAAAAGACTGAATTTTATAATGTCACTTATCAATTGCAGGTCTGTGACGGGAGGTCTCATGCGTAAAAGTTACGCCCATCTACCACCTCCACACCCTTACTTTGCTACGTACTGTATGAGGCTCGCGCTCCACGGTGGTGTGGTGGTTTGTTTCCCTTCTGTGTGGTGTTTGCATGTTCTCCCTGTGTTAGCGTGGGTTTTCTCAAGGTTCTCCAGCTTCCTCTCATAGTCCAAAGACATGCAGCTATAGGCTAATGGGTGAATGGATGCCTGTCACATGTGTCAGCCCTGTGATAGTGTGGCAACCTGTCCAGGCTGTACCCTGCCTTCGCCCATTGGATGGGGGCTGCGGAACAATAAAAAGTGGCTCATCACACACAAGAATCTTAAGGTCACCTTGCAATTATCTTTCACACAGAACAGTAAATACCTCGGTTGAACCTGATGAAACATAAGCTATTGAACAATAGGAGCTTCATTTTATGCTCGTTTCATTTCTATTGTTTTTGCAAATGTTTCTTCTGTCGAAGTTTTTATCCTAGGACACTTAAAAATCCCAACTCATTTGCTCATCATGTTCACACAGTGAAAACAACATAATCACTATGCTGTCATTTATGTCTGGAGCACAGTGATAAGGTGATGACGTTAAATACGAAGACACACATTGATGCTTCCACTTTGGGTTTCATCTTCCGGCGCTTTTTTTCGTTGTCTTTATTGGAGTTTCTGGGTTGGAATAGAGAAGGGTGGATAGAGCTGACATTGAACTGCAGAGCCACAGCAAACCAAACATAGAGATTCCCGGCCCTCATCTGCACAAATAGGCCTTCTAAATCCTTCCCCTCACTTTTGTCCCATCAATACTTCACTCTTCACGGAGACCAAAGCCACCAACTCCAACCTTCCTTCTGCCCCTCCAAACACACAGAGAGGTGAATGGTGTCTATTGTACCTTCCACCACTCCCCTCTCTGTGGGGTAGCACACATTTTGACAGGCTTGTATTTATGGCCGGCTGGATTTGTGTTGGAATGAACCATGAAAAGGACCAAAATCATCTCGCTGGATGCTCATTTATATTGAGCGCTGGTCAGCTGTGTGGATATGTGTGTGGCCTATGCAGAGAGAACGGGGCTTGTGTGGGTGTGTGAGCAAATATGTGGGAGTGGAGGATTAAGATAAGCCCTTAGTGTTTGTCATTCTGGGGTCATTATATATGCGTCTGTATGGTTTAAAACCCTAAATGTTTCCATCATCATAATCAATACAATGGTTTTAAAAGATAGACCTATATTTTAACAAAATACACAACATTGCAATTTAAAGTTCAATCAAAGCTAATATGAGACTTCGGAAGTCTGAGTAAATCAAATCAAGTGGGTATCTTCCACATTTAAAATCTATTTCTTGCAAAATGTTGAGTTTGTGCTGTCCTGTACAATGTTTCTTCATTTGCTTCCTTGGAATTTTGGAGTAAAAATGATTGTAACTTAAAAAAAATATATACTTAAGTAAATCAGACTTATAGCTTAAATTTTTGCACAGAAGGAGAGCTCAATATCTTCCATTGGAATCATATATATATATATATATATATATATATATATATATATATATCATATCATATCATATATATACATAGCCTGTGTGGACATGTTGAGTAATTACAATGACCCATGACTCTTTCAAACTCTTTCATGTGTTCAATGAACGTACATGCTTGTGAATGCTGTTTTCAGACAGACTTTGAAAAATGTTAACCCTTCCTTTAACTATAAGTACTGTAAGCTTTATGCAATGTTGAGCTTGCAGGGAGACATATCAAGCATATAAAGTAAAAAGAAAAGGTCACAGTCTTAGAAAAAATGATTGTGACTCATCTAATTTGAGACCAGTGTTGTATGTGTTTCTTAAGAATGTCATTTATAAATTGTTGCTGTTTGACGAGTCCTCTATGTGAATCTATCTTTTAGTACACGCACAAACACACACACCCCATGAATCCTTCAGAGTGCACTGTCCGAGTGGGTGTGTGGTAACAATGGGAGCTGGGGTGAGCTAAGGCAAACTTCTCTGGTCTTTCTCCACATAAACCTTTAATATGAGGCCTCCTCAGCACCAGTCGGCCATCTAAAGGCACTGTACCCTGTAATTGACCTTAAAAATACTTTCCGTGGAGGTCGGCAGCCATGTCATTGGCCTTCGGCCCAAGCAGTGGCCGCATCTCCCCAGCCCAGAAGAGCCTGGGAAGGCCTCACAGGGTATATTTAGTGGCGCTGTCCTTTGAGTGGAGCAGGAGATGCAGATAATGCCAGTCTGTGTATAAAACCACTCCACCGCCCACGAGTGGGCCTCTCACAGGCACATTTCCCTCTCCCACGGGGATGTTTCCTGAGGTCAGAGGTCAGCTATATGCAAGCCAGGTAACTGTACAAACATTGGAGACACTGACCAGAATCCACCTCTCCTGTGAATGCGGGGCATGCCAACTTTTTGTTGTTGATACAAACGCTTTTATACATCTCAGTTTAGTGCAACACATTGCGTCAATTGAAGCAATATAGCATTCACCGTGAACCAGGCGAAACAGACGTTTGCCAATCTGGGAGCAAATGTGATAAAATTGTTGGCTTTCGAAAGAACTGATGTGCAACGATAGTGGGGAAATATGATCCTGCCTGCGTAGGTAGCTGTTGTTCAACGTTGACTACATGAAAATAGAATATTGTTAAAGTTATTTGATTAAAAACTGATCATCGCTGGCAGCGGGGGCAATTAAAACAACTCTATTTTCATTTTATCACTAAATGAGTATCTGGGTTGCTGTTGGCGAAAACTGGCTTGAATTTCAAAATTTTGATCATGCCGTCACTAAATAGATATAATGCAAAATATGGAGATTACACAAAATATTATAGGTATGAGAAACCATCAAAGAAAGGCTGTGATGCAGATTATCTTGCCATAATGCAGAGCTGTTCACTTGTTGAATATATCTAAATATATTAACATGTATGCACTATGCAGTTGTATTACATAGGGAAATATTAATATCAGATCAGACCTTCTATGAGCAGATACTTAATGTAATGAGACTCAGACTTTGATGAGGGGTTGTTTAATCTGTTACATCTATTCTTGTATTCCTTTGCTGAGCCTTTGTCCTGCTTTTTACATTTTTATTAGTTTAACACAAATGCAAAAAATAACACTTAAGATTGTAAGCTTTTTGACTAAACATTGCCAATACTTGAACAGTCTTTTATGTTACCTTTTATGTTACTGACTTTCATGATCGATTTATTGATTGATTGTCTTCACTATCAGTTCAGATGTTGTATTATGTCATCTGCTTGCCCAAAGTCTAAATACGTAAGTACAGATGTAGAGTGTGGTATGTAATGCATGTGTTTAGCGTTTGTTGTTGTGACTGAAGCATGACCCTGTTTACCCCCTGTCACTCATAACTGCTGTAATCATCCTGCTGGTTTCTCTCGGGGACTGTTGTCAAGGCCATCTGCTAGTAAATTTATGATTTCTTTCAAGAAGGATCGTTGTTGGAAATAAATTACAACTTTCTTTTGTCTTGTAATCTTTTTAAAGGAAAGAACTGCAGTTGATGTAAGAACAAAAACACACCTCCGCTGACAGCTTCCTTCTGACCGAATGTCACAACAACAGAAAGCCTCTCTGTATCTCTGGAGTCAAGCACTGTTAAACATCAGAGGACAGTTAGAGGGATGCAACAAAGCCTTTCATCTGTAGTTCGAGCACTTTTCACTCTTATCTTTGACAGGTGTATTTATGAGCAACCATAGCAACAAGTCTTGCTTAACTCAGTGCCACTGACCATTGATATTATATAATAGTTGTATGCCTGTCGCTTTTTTCTTTGAGGCGCCTGTCTATCTTACCTGGTGAATTTTCTGTGTGACTTTTGCTCAGTTTTGGGTGAGAGAAAGAGCAGATAGGCCAGTGTTTACACGTAGCACGTGCAATCACACCCTGAAATTCCTGGAGGTAGCAGTGGAAACCACAAGCCTTGGCAAGCTTTAGCCACCCCATAAGCATGCTCCACTCACCTAACTATAGATTTCATGGCCTCCAGCAATGTGCACTTGAAGCTCACACAACAACTAGGCACTACAACTGTGTCTATAAGTCACTCTCTCTTAACAATACACATGCACTAAGCCACAAAGACAGCAGGAAACAGGACAAAGAAAGATAGAAAAGAGTCTCAAAGCCTCTGGATTCTCCTCCAGAGA
This sequence comes from Anarrhichthys ocellatus, assembly GCF_004355925.1. Classification (NCBI taxonomy): domain Eukaryota; kingdom Metazoa; phylum Chordata; class Actinopteri; order Perciformes; family Anarhichadidae; genus Anarrhichthys; species Anarrhichthys ocellatus. The sequence continues at coordinate 13,966,515 of NW_022280032.1, forward strand.
CTCTGCTCCTACATATAAAATCAGAGCCCAAAAACAACAAAGAAACACTGTATAAAAAGGACAGTTACAGAGCTCGACAGACCAGGGGTTCATGTGCTCACCGTGGTCTTGGTGACAGATCTGCCGACCACTCCTTGCCCATCTGGGCTGCCGGTGGCGCTCTGCCTGCTCTCTGAGGACAGCATGTCCTCAGACCAGTAATTTAATTCAGATGAGGTAAAGCAATATTTCCAGATTAATACAAGCCATATTCCTTCAGAACTGTCCTTTCTTTCTTCTTCCTGCAATTTTTTGTTTTACATCTTACATGTCCAGAAACGTCTGACTGAGGATGAAAGAAAGAAGTAGAAGAGGAAAAAAAAGACATAAAGAGTGGGAAGATGGACAAGTTTTACGCTTTGCGAGGCAGACACAGGATAGCCAGTAGTGGTGTACGACACTATTGTTTCTTTCATTAAGTTTGTTTTGATCATCTCCCAAAACACCTACAGTAATGATGTGATTTCTCTGAACATTGTATTTGATATGGCCAAGGGAGGTGTTGGCTTTGCTCTTCCCGTCGCTCCTTTCGTGATTAGTTTCATGTTATGCACAGAGTGGATAGATTTACACACTCTGCTCATCCATTCATCATTTTCATATCCCCAAGTGATGTCGAATGACTTAAATAACCCCCCCGAGTAGCACCATTTGCTACGAAGCAAACGCTCTGAATCCTAAAATACCTGGAACAGATTCAACCAGCTGTGCATTATACATTTAAAAATGCTCAATACAACCCTGAGCACTTTTCTTGTTCAATCATTTCCAAGATAGCAACCTTGATCATGAAATGTATCTGGGTTTCTGAGACTCAATGTAAGCCGCTTGATATCATATCTGAAGGAGATCGCTCCAGCTGTGATTAGTCTGGCTTGGCAATAGTTTCAGTAGTTGGGATTCAGGAAGTCACAGCTGTCCCTGTCCTGCAGCTGCTGACTGAGCATGTGACTGGCTGCATAATCAGCTCATCCCTATGATACACAGTGCTATGAATCACTACGACAGTCAGAGAGAAGGATCTAGCTTCACTATTTGTGATATGTGCTGTGATAACAGTAAAGCAGATTTAAATTAGCAGGAAGAAGCTAAAACCACAGAATAATTGGCAAACTAGGCAGCTGGCTGGCTTTGTTGTTGGAGAAAAGCCAGTTGGACCAATAGTAATCTTGCAGGGCCAGGCTTTCATCAGCTGTCCATTTTGTTAATGTATTTGGAAAATTGGAAATGCATCGGCTGTCTCCCAATAGTTTCTGGAACAATAGCTTAGATCCATAGCCCCTGTGAGTGTTCCCCACAGTCCTCAGTTATATTCCAAAGGATGTTCCTTCATTTACTTCATATACAGAGGACAAGGCAAGCAGCCACTTTGGCTGTGGTTCTCGTGGCCTCATAGCAGAAGTATGCTGATGAAGGACTGATGAAGGACTGATGACGGACGTACAGCAATGGCACACCCCAAGGCTATGATTATTTCATGCTTTCCTTATCCTAAAGCAACCGTAGAGTGTCACTGAGTTCCTGGGTTGTAAGCAATACCTCTGGCTGGATGCCAGCCTGTAACCAATTCTGCTGATCATTGCTGGGCGACTAGTGGGATGGTTGAACTACTGCTTCTGCTGCAATGCTTCTGATGTTGTTTTTGGAACATACAACCATCTGCCGCACTGCACGACTGTGATGTCATGACTGGGCTTTCTCAATGGCTGGGCTTTCAATTGCACAGTTCACCCGCAGTGCTTGAACGGTACAATTGAACAGTGGGTTTGAAAGGGAACATGAAATTAGTGATGACTCATCTCTGGCCTATATAATATTATATTTCTTCACTGTTAATGATTTCAAGCCATCTAAAGTTCCATGAAATCAGACCAAAAAGGCCAAAAGTATGCGTCTGTATCTAAAAGATGACTTTGTTTTTTCATGAATAAAGTTTATTTTACATTCTGCTCACCTTAGACATTTTTTTAAGTTTGCACAGAAGGTCTGACACATGTAAGATATTTCACAAAATAAAATGCTTCTTTACATTACATCCAAGAGTTGAAAACCTTATTTCCATAACACTGTAATATGTAATATGAGGTGTCCTCAGAGACATAAGAAGGACATTCCATATATAGACAAAGTGCCGAATAATGGAAAGCCACTGATTTGGCAAAACTATTTTGTCATTTTTATGGAAGAGGGGATTCTTTTTATGAACCTTCAGAGGGCAGCTGATGTTCAAAGAACACACTCACAACTACAAGTCACATCAGAGATTTGACGATCAATAAAGTCAAGCTGCATCACTATTATTCTGCTGTAAAGTAGACTATTGAACTGCTAACAGGAAGAGTCGAGAAGAGAAGACAAACAAAATGCAAACAGCGGACTACGTTAATTGTTTCTTGTACTACTCCTGGTGATTTTTGCACTACTGATTTGAAGTGCAATTAACTACTGTAGAACAAACTACTGCTAAGATAATAACTTTTATGTTATGTCACCTTTTTGGGAAACATCTTAAAAATACCAATTTCCCCGCTGTTTTGCCTGTGGCTGAAATATCAGCAGTCAGGGGTAATGACTTGTTTTATTAATTTCAATCTCACACACCGACACAACACACACAAAGCACACTTCCATGGGCTACGCAGATGTTGAAATGATTAATATAGTGTATGGCACAGTACGTTAGTCAACAGAGGGGTAAAGGCACGGGATGTGACGTTGACATTGAAGCTGCACAGCCACTCCTCCAAAAAACAAGGCTGGTTGGAAGAATCGCCATTGCAAGTCTCCAGCCTATCTGTACAGCACATGCACACCCAACTCATCCACACGTCCCCCTGCTTGAGGTTGACTTTACCCTTGGTGACCTGTAACTTGTGTCTGTGTGTGCCCTGTGTATTTGCACATCCACTGTTCCTAGTGTAGAGGAGGGCCAAGGGACCACACCAGAAGAACAGAAGAATGTTGCCTTTATAAACAACTTTTAAATCAACCATCGCCTAGCTGCGGTATTTTTCCTACAGATTTCTAGCCAATAGTTAGGAGCTATAATTCATGCATCTACTGTGACAGTAGCGCATTTAAAAAGATTACGTAACTGTTCTACCAAGTCTGTCTTAATTCTCTACAAGCTGGCAAGTTGGTGATTCAATTTACAGCAGCCCATCAATATCACAATTCCCCAGTGGATAAATTGTTTCCAATACACTTTCTTTCGTGTCCTGATCTATTCATCGTAATCGATTTGGCTACATGTATGCTGAATGTATGGCTTGGATCTGTAGGCTACGTCACATGAGCAGCACATTTCTGTTGAGGTAGCTAGCCAGTGCACGTTTAGCCTGGCGGAATGCAGCTTTGCATTGCTGAGCTCGGCTGAGATTTATGTGACTGCTGTGGGGTGTGCATGTGGCTAACAGATGGTGGCATCCTGCTCTTCTTCCCTCCCTCGGCACATCACTGCTTACTCAATACCCCTACCCCGTCCCTATTTGCTGTTCCTTTCCTCTGTAGCATCTGCCACCCTTCGCTCTCCGACACTTCAATGCTTTGAACTTGAATGCAACGTTCTCATGCTCGGTTGTAGTTTCAGCAGTTATTGTGGACTTGCAATTGCTCACTGGGTTGTCAGCACCAGACTCATCCACAATATGCCCACTCTCCCCACCGTCCACACTATCCATCCCATACCACTTTAATAGACACTTAACACTATCTATGCCAAGACAATACATAAACTGCTTTAATCTATCTCCATACACACACACACACACACAAGCATCCTCATAAAAAATGTTCTCGAACAAAATGTTGCACCCTGTCATTCTTTCTCTATGTTGTGCTTAAAGTGATACTCAACCCAAAATCTATCTTTTGGGTACACTACTGCAGGCTTGAAAAGTGACTGGTAGAAATTAAGCATCGAAATAATCAAAGAAGCTTCTCAAACCACTCCTGCAGCATAACACTTTCCATCCATATGCTCAGAATGTTCCAAACAGTCAGTTTGGCTTCACCAAAATATGGCTGAATATACTGCTTTCATGCACTATGGCCCTCCTTAACACGCAGAAGCTCTGTCTGAAGCTGATATTGACTCTCATTAGAATGCCTGGCAGCCATAATCAGATTATCACAACGCCGCTGGAAACAACTGCTGTATTATTTCTTAATCTACAGCCTCTACGCAGCTACTGATGACCAGGTTTGACGTGCACTTTATGGGACAAATTGATCCCAAGCAGTGACGCAAAAAACACTGAGCATGTCATGACACTCTCCATCTGCTCATCTAAACCCTCGCATCGGGTAGCATGCTCCTGAAGAATAAAAGTGAACCTGCTGACTCTGATTTAGCTTTCGCATTAGATGCCAACGTCCAGAAATCTGGTACACATATATATCATACAGTAGTGTAGACATGAAACTGCTCCAACACTGTACAGGTGTGAGTTTACAGCTGAAAACTACTTTTAAAAAGCGAATTCTTACAGAACAACAAGCAAGCTAACGATTTACAGTGTCAATTGTTAACAGTGTTCTTATAGTTAAGTGTTAAAACTGACTAAAAAATAATATTGTGCGGCCACTACGGTAGCAAGGAGCCATACATAATTTACTACCAATCAAAGATGCCATTCAGTGTAAAATGATATACTACTGTAGCTAAAACGGGCATGTGGCACACAGAGCCATTTACGCAGCAATAAAATGCTGACCTATGGGAGTTTACTGGAGAACATTCACATAATCTAATAAAAATGCAGCCAGTGCTGTGTGTTCCTTCCCACACACCTTGACCTGACATGAGTCTTACAGACCCGGTTTATGTGCATATCATTTGTTTATGATAAACAAACAGATGCAACCAGACAAAAACACAGCCATCGCCTACAGATGCAAGTGCTCCATTTTGCTAATCTAATCCCACTCTCAGAGTCTGGGAATGTACAGCTGTGTGGTTTTGTGACACACTGGGCCCCCTGCCATGGGGAGTCACCTCGAGGTGTTCAGAGTGAGTATATGTTTGTGTGTGTGTGTGAGACGTTTGAGTTCATCTAGTCCATGTGACCACAGAGCTGCGGCCACAAGGAGTTAAGGACTTTTACTATTGTGACAAACACATGCATACACGCACAACAGACACATAGATGCAGCCATGCCACCACAAGTCCACATATGCACCCACCCACACATTTACACATGTACTCATACACACATGGAAGGAAACCTGAGTCACAGTCATTAAATGGTGCACACCACTGCATGCTTTTTTTAGGAATCTCTTTCCTTTATTAATTCATTCTCTATTCTCTATCGTGTACCATTGAAGTTAACTCAGAGAATGGTTTATAAAAGGCAAGGACGATGGCCAGAAGTTCAAAGTTGAAGTTTTCCCTCTCATCCTTCATGCTTGTATTTCTGCTTAGTAAGCACACTCCCAGTGGGACTTAGCTGCTGGGAAAACTTCTTCCCCCAACTTCACAAAAATAAGCATTTACCCATTGAATTGAATTGTCTGATTGAATTGACAACTTGCTCCTATTGTATACGCGTGCCTGTGAGTGCCTGTGCATGTGTACAGTTACAGTATGTGACTATGTGTCTGCACAGTGTGCGGCTGTGCTTTACTTCTGGTGTGTGTTAACTCTGGCCTCATCCCCTCTTGGCATCGTTGCTAACCCTCCCTGCTTCGAGGCTTTACGATCTCAAAGGGATTGCATCTAATTCAGGAGAATTAAATCTGGAGTCCAGCTTGTATCTTTTCACTGAACTGGGTGGAGATTGTATATTTTGTCCATCAAACAAAACTGGAATTTGGGTTCATTTAGTAAGTTATGAGCTAAATGTCATGTCAGTTGACAGGGCATTATTATCTCCACGCCTCTGCCCCTGGTTCTCTGAGGATGCAGCGAAAGTGCAGAGATAGGGTAAAGGTTACAGCTGATCGTTTGGTGCTTCAGGCTTAAAGGCTGAGGTGCTTGCATACTCTGAAATGTTTTTATAACATACAGCATATATTCTATTTACATTCACAGTATACAGCATATCACTCACAAATTATATTGCTGTATCCATTTGCTAAAAAAAGAAAGAAACCATCAATTGCTCTGAATTGATATTCAGAACATCAGCATGTTAGAGGACAAACATTGAATTATCGTTTATGCTTTGAACTCACATAGACGTGGGCAGAACCCTGACATTACAAAGGCATTTTCCTTTTCATAGGATGAACATTTTTCACTCGTAACTGAATGAGTGAACTGTTGTTACACAACAGGTTTAAATCATTCCTTGCTATGTGAAGTAGCCAGAACATAAAAGATCAGAATGAAATTGGGTATCTCTTTTACAGTATTATCAGTGATCTATACTCTAAACCAAAGCAAAGAGACATTAAACAAATCTTAACAGAGATTACTGGAGGAGGTTTATGACAAGCTGAGGAAGAGCTCATGAGAAGAATTAGAAATAAACCTAAGCCAGGAAGAAAAATCATTCCTCATACAAATTACTAAAGTAAAGCCCAGCCACAATGAAATGGCAACTGATCAAAGCTGAGGTGGCCTTAACATTGAATAAAATATGAGGGTGTACTGTTGATATAAATTGCTGAATTGTTGAATGGTTTTGGGCAGCCAGAGCAAAGAAAATTGGTTCAGATCTTTTGCTTCAGCTGCGCAGAGGAAACACTTATCTGAAAGGAAATGCTTTGTCGGGGTCTGTGAGAGACTTGGCACTCCAGCTATGTTTGTGGGTTAATGCCATTTGTTTTTGATTTCCTGCATCTAACTAGATTTGGTACTATTTGGTCGACCAGGACATGATGCTCTTATGTTTGTCATTGAAGAAAACAGAAAGAGAGTGCACGCACAACCTACAGTGCCTTGTGCCCAGCGCTTTACAGTACACTCAACAAGCTGAATAACCTTCAGCTGTTTGCTTCAAAGACACTCTGGCTGTTATGCTTGTTTTCTTCAAAGACACACTCTGTTATCGTACGCCAATGTTTTATACAGCCACACAGGGTGTTAAGTCTGACCTACTAGCAGTGAAAAATGAATTCACGTGGTATTTCACTGCTTTTGGCTGCTGGTATTTCACAGTAACTTGCCACTGTCTAATCAATCATTGACATTGTAAAGACCAGTGCCTACCTGCATAATCATTTCCCTGAGATAAGGAAGATTTTTCACTTTGTCTTATTTGAGTGAACCCAATGGCCTGATTCCTGCACTTTGACAACACCTAGGAATATTTGAAAACACCTCAATGTGTCACTACATTTTTAGCTGAGGTATTAGTCAATGTTTGACAAATGTAATCCCTGAAGGCATACTGAGGTCTCCCATTGTACTGTTGTTGCATGCATTGATAAATGCAGGGCAGCAAGTGAGGACTCGCATGTGTTGGCTTTTCCTACATGTGAGAATGCACTGTGTATCTTGCTCTGTGCAGTGTGCTTACATCTCTATTATGCACATATCTATATGCACATGCACAAGAGGTTCGGTATGTGCTATACCTGGAACATCTTTTCTGGAATTGATTTGCTTTTTAAATTAAAAACCCATCATACTTGAATTGGCAGTTTGACAGAAATGTTTTCATAGTGACGCCTAGAGTGTGAAAACAACACTGACTTGATATTAAGTGAACTTCAGAGAGAAAAAAAAATGTAAGGAAGGTAAAAGGAGGCATTAGAAAGATATAGGAAAAAAGAGTGTTTCAGAAAAGTGGCACGCATCAGGGTTTGTAAGTAATGAAAAACATGCCATAACCGGACCAGACCCATAGAGGCCATAAGGCAGGGAAAAGGGAGTATGGGATAGAGGAGGAGGAGCAAGAAGGGGAGAAGTAATATGAGGTAAAAAGTCTGCAGCGCTGATATGGTTTTCATTCCAGCAGCATGGGCCATTGAAAGCGCTCTATGCACCAGGCCAACACTGCTGTCAAACAGCTGGACGGGGGACTCTCTTTCACTTCTTTGCTGTCTCCCTCTTCTGTCACACCCTTCACTTTCCAGCAAGCCCGCTAATGGGCTGAGGATTTGCTCCCTTGGCTATCAGTGACACCTTTAGCTTTCTGTTTCTCTTAGCAACCAGTGCACACGAACTTTATGTCAAACATCCTGGGTCCATTCTATTGTTCTCGGTGGAATCTGCATCTGGCACCTTTGGCTCGCAACATTGTACACCTGGATTGCCGTCTCCGATCTCATAAATCAGTTCACCTATAAAGGTTGCAAGGGAATACTTGGCTAGTCCTTTGATAATGGGCATGTGATTCCGATTGTTGACTGATGGACAAATCTAGCAATTTGTTATAATTTTGTTATAACATATATAACATATATCCTTGATGCTGTAATTGTGCTGCCCCTCTCATTCTCATTTAGTCTGAATGGTGCTTTCATTGAAAAGGGTATAAAAGCTTATGATAGATTTTTTAGCTTTGCACTCTGAAAAGATATAAAACCATACGTCAGGATTTATGTTGTGAAGTCCTCTGATGTATGAAAGACACGTAGTTGCATGCATGTGCAAATATAACTTTTTATTCTTGTCCTTGAGATAAAACAACATGGTATATAGCCTTGCTGGTGCTCCTCAACCAGTCACACATTCACACCTGCTTCCTATTTCCATTGGCAGTGGAACATATCAATCAAACTGTCAAACTGATCAGTATGACAGCTGTCGGATTTGAATTGTTAATCGATAACTCAGAGATTCAAGAACAGAAAACAAGTCCCACTCACGACCTGTAATATTATTGTCTCTTTTAATCAAACATGCTGAAGGCACACCTGGCAAAATACAGCATTACACTCAAAGGGGGAATGCCACACTTGGCAGCTCTGAGGACGATTTTCCATCTTTTAATGTGTGTGGTAGTTAGGTTGGCACAAGGAGGCAGACTAGCATGACTGAGCAGGTTCCAGTCACTGAGCAGTGGGTGTAGGGAGGGAGGGGAAGGGAAGTGGGGGGCCTGGTGGGAGGCAGGGGAAGAGAGGTTGGGTGGGAGCACGGAGGTTGGTTTGCTGGGTGTATTCACTGCAGAAGCAGCCCTGTGGAGGAATCTCAAACATTCCACGGTGATCTCCCTATCTGCTCTACCTGAGCCCCACCCTTAGGTCCCTCAGCCACACCCTGGACGCTCTTAGCTCTGAGCTGTCATCAGTAGGCTGGAACCAAAGCAAGATAACCACAATGCAATCTGAGGTTGAATGAGTAATGAAGAAGAGAAAAAAATATAACTTTCTGAGGTGTGAACATAATATAAGAGCATGTACAAGCAAAGTGTAAACAGTATTCTAGCATGCAGGTAAGTGCAGGACAAAACCACCACTGCAGCTACTACTTCACATTTTAAAAGTATATTGAAAGCAATGCATGCATGCTTGCATATTCTGCAGATGCTCTTACATCAATTTATTACATCTGTTTTCTGCTTCTCATCACTGTCTCAACATCTGATGTCGGTTGCAAATAAAAAAAACTTTTACAAAAGGAATTCAGCAATTTTAAATGTGACAGCAAAATGTGCAGGCAGCCCATATTGTGGCCAGATGAGTTCTTGGCTCTCTGTCTGTCTGTCTGTCTTTCTGTCCTTCACTAGGTGTCCACTGCTGACACAGCTGAACAATTTGCTGTTGTGCACAAATCTCCAAGGGACCGAAATCAAAGCTAAATCAAAGAGAAACAAACACATGTGCAGATACATACATGTGCACCACAAATGGCTCCCGTCATTTCTGTACTGGACATAAACATCTTTGTTTGAGAAGCCTTTGGAAATTATGGGAGCAAACGCTCAGGCTTCATGACAGGCTTCATCACAAGCATTCCAGTTAGAATTCCCACTCTGGGGCTTTTATTTTGAAATGGGAGGAGGGGGGGGGGGGGTCTCTAAAAATATTTAAGACATGAATGACTGTAATATATATATATATATATATATAGAGAGAGAGAGAGAGAGAGAGAGAGAGAGAGAGAGTAACTGGTTGCCATGGTGAGGAAGCACCTGGTGTTAGAGGCAGACTGATTACGAAACTTTACAGTAAACAGTGATTTTGAACAAAACCCCTTCCTCATTTTAAGAAAAAGTCTGAGTGCCAAAATATGGATACCGTGAGAAAGATAAGACTCTGCCGAACGCGCTGATGTGTTTTTTATGTTTGTGGTGTTAAAAATGTGAGCTCCAGAGCAATAGACAAAACTGGTACCGTCTGCTTTCTTTGAGAAATTAGTGGTGAGATTTAACATGAAGTCTAATGGAGCAGTTAGTTGGAGTTCATGTCCAACATGGTGTATAAAGAGTAAAAATTGTGGGAGCTGGAGCAATTTGTTTGGAAAAATTACAGAATATTTTCAAGCTCCACTCTGACAGTTATGCTCTCACTCTAGCTCTTAACGAGCCATGCAATACACACCCATTATAAAATCTGAAACAGACACAAAATTTTCCTGAAACTTAATCTGTGACTTCATGAAAACTGTGCTAGCTATCAAAATGACCCCATTCAATCACCCCATTCAAGTCAATGGGGTGATTTTGCTCCGTTTTTTGGGATTTTCGGGAAAACCGCTGGGCGAATCTCTCCGAAAAATAGATAGCACACTATTCCCGATCGGGCCGCACGTTTTAAGGTATTTTTCACGCCACTGTTGGCAACGCTGTGTGAGGAGAAGCGTGCCAAACTTTTCGATAAAGATTAGTATTATTATTATTATTACGCCCGCAGGATTACAGTCAGTGTGCTTTGGCACAGCCTTGTGCCACAAAGCCACACAGAATAAAAGCCTTCATTGAGGTGTATTTCAAAGAAATCTCTTAGCTCAAACAGATCCACTGCATGCAGCAGCTTGCTCAATGCTCTAATTCAACCATCATCATGGTCACACTCCCACCTAAAGACATGTTTACTTATAAGCAAACAAAGACACATGCACACAGAAAATGCACACTCATGCAGAAGGAACACTCATAAACTGGTAAAAGATTCTCCCTTCACCTCACCTTTGTGGGCTGTCCAGTGAATCCAAACTCCAATATGTGAGGTGTGTGTCAGTCTCTCCTTTCCTTGATCTCAGTCTCCCATTCTCTCACTCACTTTTCAACCTGTAGTCATCGCGTGGCTCTAGTTACGCTCTGCTGCAGTGAAATATGACAGAGGGAAAACGGAGGAAGGAGGGAGGCATAGAGGGATAGCCGAGTCCTGCCCAGACTGATGAGAGAGGTTTCCAAAAACGCCCTCAGGAGAGAAAAGATTAGAACACTTTGCTCCACTAAAATTTGAACTTTCTCAACACTACACCGTTTCCACTGATTTCTCTTTACCAGGCTCTTAAAGTTTTCCTAAAACCTCTTTTGCTTTTTTTGAGATTCTGCCAATCACAAAACCAACCGCTCTCTCTCTCTCTTTTAATTCTTGCTTTCTCTCGCTCTTGCTTCAGTCTGTCTGCTGTTTATCAAATGTTCTCTCTCTGTCTCTCTCTCCATCTCCCTCTCTGTCTCAGTCTTTCTTTGTGCCTTTCTATCCTTACAGCTCTGCCTCACTCTCATGCTCTGGTGGGCAGCTGTATGATGAGGGAGACACACCTGCTGTCAGTGTGTGTGGTATGGAGCTCACTGTTAGGCTAAAGAAGGAATCATTTTGGAGTCCACGCTGTTTCAACTGTAGTCTGGTTTCAGGAACAGTTAAAGTGAGACTATAAATCTATGGTCTACTGAAGGTATAAAATAGAAGATTCTGGGAAAAGCACAGGTCAGCTCATGGATTTTTCCTTGTTTATTGTAAAATAGTGTATTGTATGTACATTGAGAGCGGAGTGGAAACCGGAGACAAATTCCATGTATGCGTACGCATACATGGCCAATAAAGCTGATTCTGATTCTGATTCTGGATGACTGGTCGCCGCCACTTTTCTCTTCAAGGTTTTAATAGAATATCCTTGACACTTTCTTTCCAGAATGGGAGGAATATACTTCGCTTATTGGGTGGCTAATGTGTCCGTTAAAAGGCTAACCCATTGGGAGTCTCTTCAGGGGCCATGTTGTCACAGAAGAAAAGGAAGAGAGTATAAAGAAAAAAAGAGAAATGTGCTTGCATTTTTGTTTAATGCATGCCGTCAGACATAAGTCTGTCCTAAATTCACAAGAATATCCTCATCTTCATTACTGTATGTACTCCTAACTTATACTTGTAGAGAAAAAAAGTTACAGGGTCAAGAGGAGAAGAGTATATCCAGTCCAGTTTGATCAAGAGATAAACCAGAGCAGTGCTCACACACTAACCATGATCTCGACATACAACAGCTTTCACATCACATCCCAGCCCTGCAAGAGTTTGTACTGGAAGACCATGATACATTTAAGATTCATCATCATGACAATCACCAGCTTAGACCCAGCTGTATCACCACCCATGGGATGTCACAACAATGGTCATCCGTATCCTCAACATGCCAAACTTGGTTCACATGCACTCCCCCTCTCCTTCCTCCACGGGTTTACCATCATTTGCTTCACTTCTGACTCTCTGCACATCTCTCCCACACTCCCTGAGAGATTAGTACTACTTGAATCAAAGTGATGCAGATTGTACCAAAAAAAAGCAGAGCAAATTGTTAGAGTGCAGCATGTGATTCAGTGATACAATTATGAGAAGAATCCTGTTTACAGGCAAGGGGGCCTTGACCCATGAGTCATAGAGTAGCCTTTGAGAATCTGGCACAGTTTCCTCTCTGCTAGATGGCCACCCCTCACTCCCTCAGAGTCTTCCCAATTCCTGTTTATCAAGTTAAAACATTCCCATTTCTCTATCCCTCTTTCCGCAGCATTTTGAAAGAGTGATTCAGATCTTTCGTGGATCCTAATGTGATAAGACCTAACAACTGTTCACATATTTAGGCCAGTATGCCAAATGTCAGCATTCACAGTTTACCTGTGTCTTTTAGTCTTCATGGTTTTGTGTGATTGACTGCGTTTGCTTGCATGCCTGCATGCCTGCATATGCACATTTAAATGTGCTATGCATATGTGTTTACCTATGAATGCTAGTCAGTGTCATAACTGCTATAACTTTGGTGCCAATCCATCTGGTATATAATTAAATATTGATAACTTTGACCTGCTGGAAGCACTCAAAGGAAAGTCATGGAAAATGACTCCCCCAAAGTTATCATTATGAAGGCAAACACATCTTACTGAACGTAAACGACAAACATGGCTATTTGTTTGTACTCACAGCTGTCAAGTTGGCAGATTGTGGAATACTGACGAGCAATGAATGCACAGGGAGAATGCACACAGGCAGGTAGCCCGTCCAGTCATTTCATATGGGCTGGATGACATGATTGGAAAGGCTTATTACAGTCCTGTGTGTCAGAGATACCAGATTTTTTTTGTCAGCGCATTTGATTTATTGATTACAAATATACATTTTTTTTTTGAAGAATAAGGTTACCAACCCCAGCTTTAAGTGTGGACTTTATTACGACCCCTAACCTCGAACATCATTACTTATTCTGCTGCTGAGGACCTGAAGTGAGGGGAAATATTGTTGTAATGATGAATGGTGTACACACACACTCACAGGAAACTCTGTATCCCAATTCCAGTTAAGAGTAGGACTTACGAGCATCTACAGGGGGCATGACAAGGAATGTAAAGGATGACATGGTGATTGGAAAATGAGGAAAATGGTGGGTTTTTGTTTCACGAAGTTGAGGTTTGGAAACTTTCACAACAAGCAGAATCATTTAGTCATCACCAGTGAGGTTTGCTGTACAATGGCGGAGGGGAATACATTCCTGTAAAAGCGATGGAGTGAAATCGCTGGAAAATGAATCAGCCGAGCTTGAGCTTTGAAACATGTCAGTGATTTAAAAATCTTAATGACAAAAAAAGATTTTTTGGGCTTTGTTACCGAAGGACCAACCTCCCAGTTTGAGTCACACACTCCTTAGTGCCACCTAGTCCCCAAAACCCCACATGATATCCAGATCTTCCATGTCTAGTGTGGTCTTGGGCGTTTACTTTTCTGGCAGCATCTCTCCCTCATACTGATGAACACCTGTTCTGTCATTCTTCACTGTCTAAATATCACAAACTCCAGGCAGGTGCTTCTATGAATAAAAGCCTGAAGTTTACATAATGATTCTGACGTCGTTATGTGCTCCATACTCACGGATCAATTATGTTGAATTAGAATATAATCAAAATGCGTCATGGAATAATGCATTACTAAAAGTCCTCCCTGATAAACAGTTTACAGGTGAAGAAAAACAAAATTGAAGCCCTCTAGCTCTAAAACATGCATGTGCATTACATGGGTGATTTCGGCAGATAATGACTGGAATCCAAGCCCAGTGGCAATAAATTCTTCTCTGGATGACTAAACTAAAAGGCAAAAAACTATAAGGGAGTTTTAGTGTGAAAGTGCATATGTGAGAGAGAAGCTGAGGGCAAGTGAGAGAAAAGAAAAATAGCGATTGAGCCAGAGAAATCAAGAGTTCTCCCATGAGCCTTTGCTTGCAGCAACACCTGCTCCTACTATCATTTGCCGCAGGAGACAGGCATTCGAGTTGATGCAAGTAGTGGATTGAGAGTCACGCATCATCCCACTACAGCACACACACACACCACATCTGAGCCTTTCAAGAATCTACTGTATGTAACCACTTATAGATTTTGATTTTAAGAGTGGTGCCTATAGTCGAGCTATGACTTCACTTGAGTTTATTTACTGTGACTTCAACATCCATCTTCATGACTCATGCTCTGAAAAACGCCTGCACTGTCAAGAGAACAGAGCTGAAGTGAAGCCTCCTCTTCAACACCTTTTCAGTCATACACATATGCTCAGATGGAGGAATGGTGAGCAATAGAAAGTGTAGGTGAACTGAAGAGAAGGGTTGAGTGCAGGACTCATTAAAGGTCAGTTAGCTTGGTAGCTTAGCTAGATTTGAGCACCAAATGAAAGGGCATCTTTTACTTATGCTTACGCCGATGACAAGAAAGACGAGTAACACAAAAGGGGGACAAAATTCAGATCTCTTGTGTAAGAGAATGGTTTTACTTTTCACGTTTTACCTAACCCTAATCCATTTCATTGTCTCACTGATAGCTGAAGCAACACGCCGCCACAAATGCAGCCCTTTTGCAGTGGATTTTTCCCCTCATTGTTGTTTTTGGCTCAAACAGAACACTGTGTCACTACTTTAATCTTATATTTCATATAATACAATCTCAGTTCATTATTTTCATTAAATGGACATTCTAAACAAGTACATAACACAGAACATAAGTTGCACTCAAGTTGCACCATCTAAAGTACAACTACAGAAAAGTAGAGCACAACCTACAAAAATAAAAATAAAAAAACACCAGCACAGCTACAGCATGGTTTGTAATATTTTTGGTTAGATAAATTCCCTAAAAAAACATTTATGTAACCAAATCTTGCAACTTTATGTCTACAAAACAAGATTCTGAACACTTCTGAGAAGTCTAAGACAAGTATTGAAGTAGCTTAGAACCGTTTCTTAAAGCACCTCCGGACCACTTGTCACTTTATCTGCCCCCTACTGAGTTGTGAGGGTGTGTCGCACAGGCTGGGGATGAGACAGTATAGGATGAGGATGTACAACCTAAATATGACTCTTGCAGCCTAGGCCACAGGGAGACAGAGAAGGGGACCACAGACCTCGGCAGTGTACAATTATCCAAAACAAGAGAGTCAAGCCAACCTCCTCTCACTGAGACTCACGACAAGAGCATAACAGAGTAAAGCCAACACAATATTTTATATATACGTATATAAAATATGTCTGTGTGTGTGTGTGTGTGTCTGCCTATCAACAGACACAGATACAAAGACACAATAATTCATTGAATTGACCCCTCTTGACACCACTCACCAGGTATTTAGTCTATCAACACAGCTAAATGCATCTCACAAACGTCTTATCATTAAGACCCGCCTTAGGCAAATAGCCAAACCCCAAAAACACCATGCCTAAAGATCTGAGTATGCACAGTGTAGCATATGTCACAGATTCAAGGGCTCCTCTGCCTTTGGAGTGAAATACTGGGAGTCAAAATTTGAAAGGCTGTGAAAGGAGCTGGCAGGTAATGGCATTCCTTAGGAATGGGGGCCTACAGAGGGAGACAACACTCAGGACCTCCAGTGCACAAGTGCTCGTGGATGCAGATCTACCTGAGAAGCTAACAGGAGTGCCACAGCTTACCCCTGGGGTGACATGTTGTTTGCATAGATGCAGTGAATTAGATACGTAGAGTTCCATTCCCCATCAGACCTGGAAGAGATCCAGCTAGATGCATCCAGGCTGGACAAGCTTGAGGAGGCTCAAACATTTCAGGAGGCCCAGGAGGGGAGAGAGATCAAAGGCATGTCGGCATGCTCTGGTGTGTATGCCGACTGGACTCATGAACATGATACAGATGAGCAGAGGCGCCAGAGAACCATCTGGGGTTATATAATGGCACAGAGTTCAAGGCACAATACTGTGAGAATAGAGTAGAAAATACGACGTAGAATTTAAAAATGACTGAGACTTTGTTTATTTGTATTGCTTACGTGGTCTTTTATGGGACAACTAACTGTTTATGGGACAAATCATTGTTGTCTAATTGTTAAATACAATTACTTCAAAGTAGCAGTGAGCGTGTAGTGGTAATAATTGAATTGGTCAACAATAACAACTTTTTGGGTAAATAAGTCAGATGACAAATAAAATAGTTGCATAATATTGCTGATGTGAAACTGTAAAAGAAATATTGTCATCACTCTATCAAGACAATTTCTCCATATGCAGTATATTAGGCTTGATAATGAGTTCAACATCACACTGACACATCTAAATAAATCATCCATCCATCCATCCATCCATTTTCCTCCGCTTATCCGGGGTCAGGTCGCGGTGGCAACAGGCAAAGCAGGCTGACCCAGACTTCCCTCTCACCGGCAACATGTTCCAGCTCATTCTGGGGGATCCCGAGGCGTTCCCAGGCCAGCTGGGAGATGTAATCCCTCCAGTGTGTTCTGGGTCTTCCCCGGGGTCTCTTCCCAGTTGGACGTGCCTGGAAAACCTCCAGTGGGAGGCGTCCAGGAGGCATCCTAATTAGATGCCCGAACCACCTCAGCTGACTCCTTTCGACGCAACGCTAAATAAATCAATGCAGGGGAAATGATGAAGCTCATTTGATCTTTTAACATGAGTTTCATCAAACAAACAATAAAGAAAGCTTCAGCAGCATGCTTGCGCTGCTTGTGTCATGTCTATTTCAGGGCCACCGTACAGTTTCCTCTGCCACAGTGGTCAGTCAGCAGCAATAGTAGTACTCCTTTTTTTGAGGAACACCTTAATTAAAAGATATTATTGCATAAGACCAAACATGACATGTTCAGTAGCGTGGCCTTTCTTCCATTTTACCTGCATGTCTCCTTCTTCTTTCAGCTGTTCCCGTTAGGGGTCTCCACAGCGGATCATCTATTCAATCTATAGTTGGTAACCCGGGACAATATGGAAATCAGATTTCTATGATCCTCATATTTTATTTGCCATATTTTTTACGCCGGATGCCCTTCCTGACGCTCCACCACAGTTTGGTACCAATGGTACCAATATAGCAAATCTGAATGCAAGTGAAGAGGACAGTGTGTGCAGTCTTGTAGTTCTATTTTGTGGACCACAGGTTTTCCACTATGACGACCTATAGGTGAGCAAAAATATTGCTCTGTTACTGTTTGGTAACAGTCAGGTGTAAGGTGACTAAGGGGTCTCTTAGTCTTGTTCAGATCATTCACTTTGTCATCTCTTTGATCAGCTTCATCACATTTGGAAAAATAAACAAAGCTGTTCTTTTTCCTCATTTTGTTTTCTTTCTAAAAAAAAAAAAAAAAAAGGGTTGAATAATACACTGTCATCTCAGCGCTTGAGGGCAAATTGTGACGAGGGAGAGACAGACATGACATGCGAATACTTAGTTTGGCAGACTGTTGGCCTTAGCCTTAACACATACTCCTTTCACTTAGAAAGTATTGGAGGTGTGGACAGCACAATGAGCCGGCATGGATAAATGTGGTTGTAAGTGTGTTTGTGTACTGTATCTGTGGCTGTGAGTCTACATGTATGTCCCTGGATATGTGCAGAAATTGGTGATGATCTCACTTCACCCTGGAAGCAATATAGAGTGACTCGGAGTAAAACTGCTTCACAGGGATTTCTCAACAAGCCCTAGCTTGGGGTTGATGGTATCGTTGATATCATGTTATCTAAGGAGATGATTGACGGCAAGATAAGGGGAGCCTGCAGAAGGTTTACAGGTCAAGGTAACTGATAGTGTAAGTGGTAATAGGGAGTAGAAACAGCATTTTAAAATTAAATATCACAAATTGATATTTACAAAATTTCAAGACAATCATTTACATTGTGATTAAAAGCTTTTAGAGGAGGATTATGTAATCCCAATCAGCAACTAAAGAAACAAAATAAACACATTTGCAGTTGGTAATGTGTAGGGCTTGAGGGCAAAGTAGCACAGTAGCTATGAGCTTCAAAGTATGTTTTTCAAAGCCAGTAATTGCCGCGGTACAATTTTACATTTTACATTTTAATACGTTTTTAAAGTTTGGTTTGGGCTGCAAGATTGTTTCCTGAATTAAGAAAGTGAAATTATGAAATTATGATCTACAGCAATGTGGGGCGGGTATAGAGGGTTGTCCGGTAACCGCAAGGTCGGCGGTTCGATCCTTGGCTGCTACGTGCCCTGTGCCGAAGTGTCCCTGAGCAAGACACTGAACCCCTAACTGCTCCCCCGGCGCTTCTCAGCTCCCAATAAGCTAGGGATGGGTTAAATGCAAAAGTCAAATTTCATATATGTGTATATGACAATAAAATCCTAAACTTAACTCTAAAACTTTAAACAAAATAAATAACGAAGAGAAGAAAAGGTGTCACATGCATTGTTCAAGGTAAAATGCTAAATATCATTTTTGAAGCATAAAGATATAAAGTTCTGCTCTTCTACCGTTGCTGTGATGTAAAACTAAAGATTTATATAAATAACACGGCCTACAATACATCATTTATAAGGCTTGTGGTATATCTCTGTCTGTAATGTACACAAGTGTAAAGTGGGAAGCCAGAGAACCGAGATAATCTACTTCAGCTCTTATAAAACCCTGAACGGTCTCTGTTGGCCAGGAATATGAAACGGACACACGATGTTTGTCTAAACCTTCTCTACAGCTTTATAGAAGAGCTGCCTTACTGAGAAAATGTGACCAATGCACAACAAAATACTGTCGACATCACTGCTTCTACTCGCATGTTTTCTAGCTCATTTGCTTCGGAGTTTTGCATTCATACAGTATAACAATAGCGATTCATTGCACAGACCATTTACATTACTGTCATGTCACTAAATGATTGATTACCAACAAGGACAAACTCATCCAGGAGATTATGTGCTGTAAATGTGCTGCGATGACATCTTCAGTGATTAAACATTTGCAATGATGTCGGCTCTTCCTATCATAGTCAAGGTGCTGCAGTAAGCTTTGAAGCTACTGTCTTGCAGTGGCTTTTACTGACTTGTGTAACTCAAGTGACTAAACTTGATAGCTTTACACAGCATATACTACATGTCATTCATTCAAATATCTAAAGAAAATGGCACACTTCAATGATATATATGTCTAGGTAATCATTATATTCCTCCTCTACATTGCTACATTCAGCTCACTAGAACGCAGCTCTCATTGTTGTGTTACTCACTGTGGTCATCTTGCAGTTCATAAAATCAAAGCTGCATAAAGACTGTAATTTTGGAGACGTATAATTGACCTGTTTAAGTTTATAGCGAAGGGTTAACTCTTGGTTTAAAACTATGCATGAGTTAACTGTCTGCTCTGAGTAATGCAGTGGAAGAATTTTGAACATTGTTGGGTTTGGGTGAGGGTGAGGTTAGAGCCCGAGGGGTCATCTCTGGGATGCACAATCCTTAATTAGCCTGCAGCAGTGTTTAAAACATGGGCTGGGCTTCCCTTTAAACATATGCAGCCTGTGACGCTACAAACACGACCACAACGCTGGACTTTTGTTCACACATGGCTCAGTAATAACCTCATAAAGCTCTATTTCTAGGATGTAAAGAAACCCACTGGCTTGGTTGAGATGATTCAAATTCTAGTATTTAGTGAGCTTGTGGAAAAATCATCTGGACACCCTTGATCATGCTAATGTATTTCTGGAGGATCTCAGGGGAACAAGAAAAAATAGCGCTTGCGTGTTGTTTACCTGAATTGAGGAATATCCTGGCAGGATGGATAAGATGCCTGTGCTCTGTTGAAACCCATGTGCGTCAGCAGATTGTCAGATCTTGGAGAAGCATGGTGGAGACCTTTTAGCAAAGGGAACTTATCTGTCAAAGTTGTGATATTTAGTTAACAGGTGTTTACAGAGCGGTGAAAATATTATATTAAATATTAATTCTTATATTGTGTTGAATTTCAAAGGAATGGAAAAAGTTGAAACAACAAATTCACTCTGAACAAAACATTTACAGTGCTAATAACATATGCCAATACTGTTTCAGTTGAGTTGAGTGAATTTCCACAAAATTAGATTAGTCCTTGGATATTTTGAAGGTTATGGGTATTCAAAAAAAAATCCACAGTATGTTTTATGATGACATAGATATGAAGTATTCATCTGTGTGCCACAGTTCAGAAAAGTGAAAGTGTAACTGATTGATTAGTCACAAAGTGTTATGTGATCTGGGTCAGAGATCCCACCCCTCTTACACTAATAAACTAGATGTCAGTCACCAGCAAACATTAGACTGAAATGTCAGCCTGCAAGTCCGGTCATGACACTGGGTTCTACCATACAGGTCTACACGCCTCGTGACCCCCAGGATCACTCTGGCCTGTCAGTCACCCAGCATGCTCTCAAGGAGAGGACGGCTAGTAAACAGGAAGTACAAACACAGTTTCAAAAGTGGCTCCCACCATTCCTTCTGCGAGGTGTTCCCCAACCATCACACTGACAGGTTAAACGGACTCCACTGAAAAAAGCCTCCTCTGGATGGTAAACATGAAATACTACAGATGAAATGTTGGAATGACAGACGCTTATACGCTGCAGTTACAGATGTCAAAAACAGGACAGGTACGGATTACAATACAAAAGTTACAAAAGTGTAATAACAGGTTTAGGTGGAGAGGAGCAGAGTGTCGTTTTCACTTTGGCTGATCTTAAAGATCCAAACATGTCTCAAACTAGTTACGTACATATCCATCATCTGGTGCTGTCAATTAATGATTAAGCTTGAGGTTTTTGCCCCCTCTTAATCGATTAGTCAACTAATCAGTTGTTTTCGTCAAAGTCAACTTCGATCTTTTTAGTTGATTAGTCGTTCAAATGCTTATTTTAAATTTTTTAATTTAAAGTGGTGCATTGGTACAATTCTTTGTGGAGAAACTCAGTTTTACAGATTTGTCGATTAAATCAATTAATTGATAAATTGACAAAAAAAATGTAACTCAACAAAGAATATCTTTAGCTGCACAGCCCGAGAGATTGAGCAGCTGGAGACCACTGGAGGTAACAGCTTTAATGAGTCATCCACAGGTGTACTAGTACTTTATTCACACCAGATCTACTAATCCAGCCATGGACTTTTACACCCATAGATTATCAATTGACCTAAAATTGCCACCAGGGAAATTAATCATTTCTACAATTCATTCTTTCCATCCTTCCTCCCTTCTTCCTGTTTTTCTACAAAACACATTTTCCATACTCCCCAGTTACTCACTATTACCTCCCACAATCACTCAGCCCCAAATCACACACTGTTTTATGCTTATCCTTTGGGACTACTCAAAAGCTTACATGCTCACCCTATCCCCCCCAAGGCCCATGGTCTCATTTCTTGAATCTTACTTATTCTTTCCAGCAAGCCTCTTCATCACCCAGATACCCGTCTACCAGCCCCTATTCTACAGTGATGTACGCCCCATGATGAGGTCTTGTTTTCTTGAGTTTGATCTGCCTCCTCTTTGAAGTGAGGTCTGGGGCAGTGATGGCCTCTAGCTAATGTGGACATGCTGCAGTTTGGATGGCATACTTTCCAGCAGAGCACGTCAATAATGAACGTTTTTCTCATCATTTGTCTCCTGAATATGGCTTTTATCTTGGCTGCACAGGGCTTTCCTTCCAACGTGTGCGTGCCTTTGCATACATGCGAGTGTACATATGTATTCTAGTGTGTGTTTGTATCTGTAAAGGTTTACAATAACACAAGGGTCCAAATGTTTTTGAACTCTGTGTTTTAATGTTAGATTTATCTCGATGTAATCTCAAGCATCCCAGCAACTTTGATCATGAGGGAGGCTCAGATACTCCATCATTCACACCCGGAGACCAAGCAGCAAGTGCGGAAGCGAGGACATTCTTGATATGTTGTAGTGGTTCACAGTTTATGTCCTGTCCCCTGGAACCTCACCTGAAACACATCCATTACATCTTCTCCCTAGTTCTGATGATTCCATGATATCATTTTCATAAGTTATAAATCCCACCGCGCTGTTACATCATTCAACATATCCTGAAATGTTCATCACAATTTTTTTCATTCTCACAGAAGTGAACAAACAGAAAAAAATACCTTCATCAGGTAAGGGAGTCAGTTTTACGAAAAATGGAAAGGATTATGAAGATATAAAAAGCCGACAGGGAGCAATTACACACAATGGTAATGAGGTCATGGGAAATATCTGGACCCAAAAAGTGTGTGCGGAGAAGCTGTCAAAGTTTGAGGACCAAATCATTTGCATTTAAGAGATCTTGCTGAAGCATAATGGGGATAATTCACAGCAGAAACCTCTCGAATACACTACAACAGAAATTAACAGCTGAAAAACAACATTGTAACTTGGCTGTGCATAAAGCAGTTAAACACTAACAGTCTAGTTTTACTGCGGAGACCTAAACGCCTGGGGGAATAATAAATGTGATGACTTTGGTGAGTAGAGAGAAGGATCCTGCATTAGGGGCAGAGAATGGCTAAGCCTGAGGGAGAGCGAAGGAGCCAGGCTCAAAAGTATCCTCACTGCCTCTGACGTTCTTTAACCTCTTTTGTGGCATTGAAACCTCATGTCTCTGGCCTCCAGTCACTCTCTATTTATGCAAGAAAATAAAGAAGAGAACGCTGCCCCTCCTAAATCTGTAAACTGCAATTAAGCTAAATTCCAAGTTTATTTCCAAATGCCGTCCTTGCTCCAGACCATGTGAGAGACTTGAGTCTAAAATTATCACACTTTTGGTCAGGAGGCCAAGAGCAAAGCCAACGCTAGGACTGTCTTCTCACAGGCCATAGGATCAGTAAGACGCTCTGGACGGCTAAAACTATGGTGATAATAATTTAGAATGCCATAATAAAAAAAGTTATCATTTAAAACTCATTTTAAACATCTTTTGAAGGAGCCACTGCAGTATGTGACTCAGAAAGTTTCCAGATTACAGCCATAGATGCTGCCGCTGCTTTCAACAAGAGAAAACAATTAAGAAAGCAGAAGCAAAATATAAACACAATGTAATGACATCTCGATAATGAAATTACTCATGTTTTATGTTTACTCAGCCCCTTGCAAGCCAAATGGATTGTGCAGTGAGACAGCTTAACTAAAGGCATTATGTCTAACTGTTTTATGTTAGCCCTTCTAACCAAAGGTCTGACATCTGGAGGCAAACAAAAAGCAACCCACGCACCCCAGCACCTCTCTCTGTCTAACTGTCTCTCTCACTCTGTCTGTCTTTCCATCATGTGTTTACACGTCGGTAGAGTAAGTGACAGGGCTGTAATCGGAAGTCTACAACCGTGTCATTTGGAAGACTGTTATCTTTTCCTGGGAGCATGGTGGTCAGCAGAGAAAAACAAGATTTACATCTCACAGGGAGGGGGGCTAAGTGTCAACCATGCATTATCCCCTATTGGCTGTGGTCAGGGATGGGCGTTATTGTGTGGACAAAAAGATGCAGACAAATTTTCACCCATGGAAGACATTTTTATATTAAACCCAAAAGATATTGTTTCTTTGTAAGTCACAAGTTAGAAAGTTAAAAGGATTAGACCAGGTGTGTGTGGTTCCTACCGTTGATTGCGTCATTTGTCAGTCAGCCTTTGTGGGAAAGAGATGCCACCTATAAACAAAAAAAAGAGAGTAGATCAGGGTAAATACAGTTCATAAAATGTCAATCTGTGGTCTTGGAAAATAAATCAGGGTATTTCTGAGGCTATTTTGTGAACTCTATATTTTTGTTTTCCTCTGTGATTGCCTTTGGTATTGGAGCAGTTCTCCACTTTCAGTTGGAAATAGAAAAGTAACAACCAGCGCATATTAAAACTTCCTCTATAGTGCTTTTATTACAGTTGTATTTATTTCTTCACAATGCTTACTGTTTATTCTTACTCAAGCTATGAGAGGTTTACCACTAAAGGCCTTCTTTCACCTCCTGGAAAGAATTAAACAGAGAAGCTTGGATTAAACTATGATTCTCACAGTGTTCGCCTAAACCTGGCGACTTAGTTAAAGGACAGGGAAATTGCTATAGGAAGCGAATGTTAATGGTGCACCTTTGCATCTATTTGCAGCCTATGAAGTATGCAGAAGAGACACAAACTGACATATAAGTTGTACAGTAAAACCAAGTTCATGCAAACATGTGTAGGTGTTGTAAGAAATATACCACAAATGAGGTGTGTTTTCATCGCATCGGTTGAAAGGAATAAACTGGCAAAACATCAGATAACCAAAAACACACTTACAATTAAAATAGAAAGCCTCCCAGAATTGATTAGTCATGGACAATTTGTGATTCTGCTTGTATGGCAGACGGTATTAGTCATCTTTCATGCTGTCTGAAGATAACAATAAAGCCAGACATTTAGAAATATTGTCCTGTCCAAATGAATGCACAACAGTGCCTCATAAACAGTGCATGCAGTGCTGTTTGCCATCTGACATTTTTAAAAGCATAGTGGGAATATCAGGGATGATGTGAGAAATATTGCAAACTCATCATCAACATCAAAACTGTATTTCCACTACCCATCATCACCATACTCAAGCATTGGTTAAAATGTTCATTGTGTGGACATTTTATCAAAATGTTTAAACTCCATTCATGTTTTTTACCTAACATATTTGTATTTGCATGGACATTTTGGATGAAAAACAACTGTTAGAAAGCAGAAAAAGTCAGAGGCCCAAGCAGTGCCATGCCCTGATTTCACCTGAATCCAGCTAGCCAGACAAGCTTAATCCTACACAGCTTCAAAGCTTTGCAATTCACATGTGGCCTCCACCTGAACAGAGTTAAGGAGAATAAAAGACAAAACACCCAAAGAACAAAAGAACCAAAGAAGAGAGACCATGAGTAATGCCTGTTGTGTCTCTGGGAACTTCCAAGACTGCTTATTTTTACCAGACATGTGTCTATGTAAGTCACCATTTGTAACGTTATTCATATTTCTGGGGGTGTAGGTGGATGCAGCAACCCTGCAGAGAATAACAGACTTTTTTTTTTTTCAATGGCTGCTGACTAAGATTGGGCATCGCACCATGTTCCTTCCCATGACTCACACAGCTTAACGAGAGTCATCAAAGAATTGATCATCCGCCAGTTCAAGACGCTTACTAAGACCCAATGGTCAACGAGGAGGCAGTCACGCAGACTTCAAAACCATCAAAGCCAGACATGCAAATGTACAGACGCTTTAAAAAAAAGAGATCTTAAACCAAATAAACCAACTGCCAAGGACTCATCACAAAGTAGCCACAAGATGTTTATATCCTAAACAAAAGCATGAATCAACCCTTTATATCCATTAGATGTACCAAGTGAGTTTACACAAAACTGCAACTTAACCCCTTAATGATCATACTGGCTGTAAAAGAATCCAGAAACTGTTATCGTAAATGTTTTTAAAAGCACGCGCAAAGTGCCCAGGTTCAAGTTGACAAAAGCTACATTTTGTGCCCCAGTTAATTGTCCTTAAGAAAGATCCCGAACCTCCGACAGGTCACGTGTACAGTTTTTTCTTTTGATAGGAGCAAAAATACTAGCAGGAAGACAAGCAGAAGTGCAGATTCTCATAAAAATCACCAGTGTACACAACTTAAATCACAGCACAATCAAACCAGCAACGAGCAAAGAGACATTTGTGGTTTGTTTATTTACAAGGTGACATCATGAATAGACTGATCATGTATAAAGATGATAATCCTGCATCAAGAGTAAATCACAATACAACAAAAGAATAAATTATTAAAAAAAAATGTGATGAACCTAAATACATGCGGAGGAATACAAGCAAAACACTCACGCAGAAAGACATAAGAAATGCTTTTGGTTCATGTTCGAAAGCTCTTCAACATCTGCGCCACATATTGTGTCACATACCAAAGGTTTCATGTAAATTATAACCATCTTCACAGTGGAAGGTAAAACTGTGCAAACTAATAGCCAGCTTCTTTTTTAGTATTTAAGCTTGGTTTTCTGTTTCACACCTCGGCACTTCTATGTTTTTGAGTTTGCATCTGTACACACAGCAGAGCACCTGCAACTTATGTCCATTAACCTCGTGCTCTGGGACCACCCATGCATGTTAGAGTGTAAAGGTAAACATTTCTCAATGAATGCAGCAAGGGGAAAACCCTGCTGGAATGTGGTTGCATTGTGAAGGCCAAATAGTGCTATGCTTAATCTAAACAGTCAATGTGATCTATGAGCTGGGGGACTCTCGGAGTTCGCAGTTTTGCACAGAAACGCAACAAGAAAAAAAATAGATTAACAGGATGTGTAACAGCTGCACAGGGTTTCCACTCAGACGATATCATGCAAAGAAGATTTGGATAACTCTATTCATAAGAGTCATTTGTTGGAGACAATTTATGATTCTGCAAGGCAACGCAGTAACTGTCATGAAAAGAGCATGAACTCTGAAACTCATATTTCATGTTGTAGAGAGATGTTATGCCAACATCATGTTTTTCCACCGCAGCAGGGTTATGTGACTTAATGCCTTTTTTCACAGCAGATATTCTGACATGCTGATAGCAGGAAAAGCAGGGGTGTAACAAATAGCATCAATAATGGCTG
This sequence comes from Anarrhichthys ocellatus, assembly GCF_004355925.1. NCBI lineage: Eukaryota > Metazoa > Chordata > Actinopteri > Perciformes > Anarhichadidae > Anarrhichthys > Anarrhichthys ocellatus. Next base: position 13,993,754 of record NW_022280032.1, read on the forward strand.
TTCTCTTTTTAGGTGTGTCAGTGTCAGGGCCTTGGATCTGTGCGTGCCGGCTCACTGACATGGCTAACTGGGTCATAACAATTCAACACAGCCATCACTAATATGCTTAGTTCCACCTGTAATTTTCCCACTGTGACAACTCAAAATGTCTGCAGAAAAAAGGCCTATAGCACAGATTGAATATGCAATTTCAACTTAACAGCTACATTTAACTCATCCAGGCTTTTTTGCCAATTATTTTTTCAAAGTGTAGCTCGGAAGCTAGTTAGCTATATAAGAAGATGACGTCCCTATTCATATCCTACTTACCGTTAAGCTCTGACGGGTTGACCGTGTCTCCAGCCCAGGAATCTGTTAGTGGGCTCAACAGACCTTTTTACTTGGACTCATAGCAGGAACAGCACAGGTGTAAAATAGAATGTGTTAACCATTTCAGTGCCATCAAGAGCCCCAGTAAGCCACGTCAGTGAGCCAGCATGCACAATACCAGGACTCTGAAAATACCTCACCTAAATGGAATGAAGTTGTTCTTAATGTAATCAATTACACTTTAGGCTGGGCAATTTGGCCAAAATCTTCAATCAAGATTAATTTATATCTTGACAATAAAATACATCACAATATAGCATGTTTTCTTTTTGTATACTCTTGTATGTATGTGAATTAAATACTTGACAAATGAGTATTTTATCATTTAGTGAAGAACTTAAGTGCAAAGTGATAAGATGTCCTAAGAAACTTTAGTATGTGCTTGTTATTTTAATTTGGAAGACGTAATTGTGTATTAAAATATCTCTGTAAATTATTTCATTATATGAGGAATCATCATATTGAATTATTGCCCAGCCTTAATAACACCTGTGTTTTCCCTGTCATGACAGGCCAAAATGTCTGCTGTGAAAAAAGTCTATAACAGATCTATAGGAATCAAAGAACAAATCTGAGATGTGTGCAACGAACCAGGCTTAGATTACAGTAGGCAAGGCAACGAAAGTAACAATTTCTAGGTGAAGAAGGGTGAAACTCAAATTATATGGCTTAAATTATACAATATTATGTCATCTCCACCCAGGTCTGCACAGATGTATATGGTCAGTCCAAAATGTATTACTGCATTCGTGCACATGCGTGGACACACAATGTTGTATAAAGAGAACCACATGTGTCAGATGTCTGCCCTGCTGTCCACATCCATGTCCATTTTGGAGTATATGAGGGCCTTAAAAGGTTTAGGTCAGTGGTTATCAACCTTTCTGACTCATGGCATTTAGAGCTCACAAATGCATACCTGTGACCCATCATCGCAGGTTTGGTCTATGAGTTGTGAGCAGTTCAATTTAAGAGGGGTGTTCAAGTATTTATGGTAAGCTAAGCTAATCGCCTGCAAGCTCTAGCTCCATACTTTCTGTACAGACATGAGAGTCTCTTGTAAAGAAAGCTGATAAGTGTAATTCCCAAAATGTTGAACTATTTCTTTAACGTTAGGCAATTAAAAATGTGATGTATGCTCAAGTAATGATTATATTTGGTAATGATTAAATGAGAAAAAGCTTTACTCACTTACATTTAATGTGAATTTAGTGAATCGGGGTCATTAAGGATGAAGGCAGCTAGTATGAACACCACATCTTCACAACAATAGAGCGGTGCAGGAATGAGTTCTGAAACCAGGAAATGAGTTAGCGTCGTTTCACTTTCAGTTCCCTTGTTTCGAAGTCGGAGGGTTTTTTGAAAGGGCTTTTGGTTAGATACATGAAAAAAGGTGCGCGTCAACACAAGGTTAAGAAATTTTAACATTCTGTTCTATGATATATAATATATGTCAGTAGATACCCCTCATGTGAATTTTGAAGCTTTTATGTGTCGTCAAAAAGGTGGTGGCAAACAAGTGGCTAAATGAGACCTAAAAGACATCATCGCACTGACTAGTCAGCCTTTAAAGCCTCGTGGTGTATACTCACGTTCATGCAACGTTGGCTTTTTACTACCGGGGATTACATTCACAATTCCAAAATAATAAAAGTAGTGTTCATTTGTGAAGATTATCTTCCTGAACAACACTCGTAAGTATCATAAACTTTTGCCACAGAGCTTATTTTCTGCAATAATCCAAAATCCAATGAATAAATCCCATTTGCTTTTTGTTGAGGGAACCAGTGAGATGCTAGTTGGCATAAAAAAACAAGTCTTCTCTGAAGCACTTCATGTGTCACTGTCAACCTGTGGCTGATACAGTAGTTATATCTGTTTCACATAATTAATCTGGAAGATGTTTCAGTTCCATGTCTCATTTTGAATGTGAAGTGATTCAAATAAAAGGGATCAGCCCTGAGTTACACTCTCCCAAAAGACTGTCTGACACTATATACTGTTTCCCTTATGTATGCGCAGCGTCTTTGGTCAGGTTCCAACAGTCATTACAAAAACAAACTGGAATGGAAGAAGGAAAACAGTGGTACAAAGACAGAGGAATGGGATTAAAGAATTGATTGGACAAATAAACCCGTTGGGCCAACAGATGAAAGAAAACTGTTTTGTCACTTCTTCACTGGGTAAATATACAACCACACCAGATGTCCCCACTTCTCATTCACGCTGCCAGTTTTTCGGTCCCACCCTCTCCCTCTGTTCTCTCATCCAGAGCAGAAAGCAGAACCTGTATAATCTGTGCTCTTCTCAATCAAATACACCATCAAAAACAAATGCCCTACTAGTTACTAAACACGGAGAAGCAGCGTTCGGTTTTTCTGCTCCAAATATCTGGAACAAAGTCCCAGAAAGCTGCAGGTCTGCTGAGACCCTCAGCTCCTTTAAATCAAGATTGAAGACTTTTCTGTTTGCTGCTGCCTTTAATTGAACCATATTCAAGGATATTAATCAATTTCCTGCATTTCTGCATTTTACTATTGTATTTTATTTCTTACACTGCTTTTTAGTGTTGTAATGACTGTTATTAATGTTTCAATGAATGTTTTGCTTTATGTTTTGATGCTTTTAATGGTTTTATGTGAAGCACTTTGAATTGCCTTGTTGTTGAAATGTGCTATACAAATCAACTTGCCTTGCCCCGAACAATGATGAACAACACAAAACCGCATGCGTACCAAGGCACATATCAAAAGGTATGATCACATTTTAAAGACTTTACCAACAACATATTGTATTATCAACAAACATCTCACCCAAGCACGCCAGTTTTTCGGTCCCACCCTCCCTCTGTTCTCTCATCCAGAGCAGAAAGCAGAACCTGTATAATCTGGTCTCTTCTCAGTCAAATACACCATCAAAAACAAATGCCCTACTAGTCATTGCCCCGAACAACAAAAAACCACATGCGTACAAAGGCACATATCAAAAGGTATAATCAAATTTTAAAGACTTTACCAACAAGTTTGACTCATGAGGAATGGTAACTGTTAACCTTCAAATCAACAACCAGTGACTCACCACCGTCTGGAGAATTGCTTTCAATGGCCAACAGGTCTTTAATCTGCATGGTCTTGCAATGACCATGGCCAACAGATGAAAGAAACCTGTTTTGTCACTTCCTCACTGGGTAAATACCAGTGGTGGGCTGTCAGGGCCAGCTAAGCCTTCTCTGCTGGCCTAAACAGAATCACAAAGTTATAGCTATTTTATAATTTTTCACAAATGAACTACATGTATTATTTTTTTTTTCCCATTAGCTTATTTCCTCATTGCACAGCTCCTGTCTTCCTCTGTTGCTCTGCTTCCAGCCTGCAGCGCTGCTTCCAGCACAGCTTGTTTTAAGGAGAGCTTTTATCCAATCAGATTCAGCCCTTATTTCTCTATGAAAGGAGAGAGGCCCGAGGTCCTCTAGGTAGATTTTGCAGATTAAAGTAAATGGGGACAATACTGTTGATTGTCATAGTCTTCAACCAATCAGATCTTTAGTTTGACATGTTAGGCGTATTCTTTGACGTGCCACTGCTACCCAGGTAGCCTGCTAAGTCTGCATTAACATGCGCCGTGATTGGTCAGTGGGTCAGCGCGTGACTAATTTTGAAATTTAAGGAAGCTGGCAGAAGTCAGTTGGAGTAGTAAGAGTTCAAATTGAAAGAAATGGAAGAAATTATAAAATGTTTTGCTTGGTGTAGTTTATTTATTTTTATGAACGGTGTTCCTGGCTGACAGCATCACACATTTTATGGCTGGGAATGTGTTTCATTTTAACTGAGCGTCTTGGTGTTTGGAGCTATGCTATGCTAACCTGAGGACGCCATAGCACGGCAGGACACTACGGTGCTTTTGAAAACTTTTGGAGAAACTCGAGTGGATCTACAGATCAACGAACACGTTCGCAGGGAAACGGGAGCTCCACAACCACGGTCCGCCCGTGGCCAGGCGCGCCGGTGGAGGTGGGATCCCGGCCCCGTGGCGAACCGGCTGCCGCAGACCGGCGAAATACAACTGGGGAGGCTCGACTGTCACTGGCGTCCATGAATCGAGAAGGACTTCTTACTGGAACTGAAACGATGTACCGTACAACCATGGGATTAAGTTCTTTGTCAACAAAGAAAGGAGGATGGACTTTGTCTTTAAGTGAACAGCATTCGGTAAGTGACAAACTGCGTTTGTTTACATCTGCAGTAACGTTACTACTGTTCAATTGTCTATCGTGTCGTTTTTATGAATAATATTTGAATGGCTCGTGCTCTTGTGTGGTGGAATGCGTGGATCTGCTGCAGGTCTGCTGGATTGATGTGTCATGCTTTGTTGTCATATGAATATATGTGACTGGTTCTTATGACTTTGTTGTTGACATTGTGTTAATTACGTTGATTTGACTATGCATTGTCTGTTAATGACGCAGCGTCCCGTCATGCACGGATTCATGTATCTGCACCGTAGCTTTTCAACTGTAGTAGGACAGCACAGAAGGCCAGGTATAAAATGCACGGCCCGCCACTGGTAAATATAAAACCACACCAGATGTTCCCACTTCTCATTCACGCTGCCAGCTTTTCGGTCCCACCCTCCCTCTGTTCTCTCATCCAGAGCAGAAAGCAGAACCTGTATAATCTGGTCTCTTCTCAGTCAAATACACCATCAAAAACAAATGCCCTACTAGTCATTGCCCCGAACAACAAAAAACCACATGCGTACAAAGGCACATATCAAAAGGTATAATCAAATTTTAAAGACTTTACCAACAACATATTGTATTATCAACAAACATCTCACCCAAGCACAGCCAGTTTGACTCATGAGGAATGGTAACTGTTAACCTTCAAATAAACAACCAGTGACTCACCACCGTCTGGAGAATTGCTTTCAATGGCCAACAGGTCTTTAATCTGCATGGTCTTGCAATGACCTTTCTGCTGCATTAGCACCCCGTGTGGACCTATAGAATCAATTCTATGGACCACTGATGACATTCTCTACTTGTTACAATATTTTTTCTGGAAAACTTCACACACACATCTCATTCTACCTTTAATTCAGACAGTCTGATGCCCTTGCCTTACACATATTTACGTCACTGCACGTCTTTTTCTGTGTGTTTCTGCTTATTGCAAAAAGCGAAAACTGACGGAAGTCTAAACAGTTCCAGGAGGGGGTTCGCTAATGTGTTCTGAGTTTTTATGTTCCTCTGGAGCTCCCAACATCTTTTAAGTGTCCATGACATCTCCCCTTGCCGTATACATGAGCAAACAGGCCTCACAGCACACACATCTCTTCGCCCACCAAGGGTCCTGGCTGCATCTTGTTAGCTTTTGGGCTCTCCGTCCAGATAATACAAACCATCAAAACATTCTAGTCCACAAACCCAGACTCGGGTCCTCTGGCTGTGCATTGGTGAACCTCTCTATCACGCTCAAGCCTTTGGGCAATGCTGTTGTCCAGACACAAACACACAACCCACACAGCCAAAATCATAAACACAAAGTAAAAACCAGACTGCAGTTCTGCTCTAGCCAGGCGCACACCAGAACTAAAATACTGATGTTCATCATTGTCCATCAATCTCTGTAGTTACGATTCTCCAAGACATAAGTAGGCACCCATGCACCTGAACAGTTGAGTTCTCCATATGAGCCAGAGAATCAGGTGGAGATCTTGCATCTATCACACAAATAGCAAAACAGATTCATCTCTGAGGGTGCATTAAAATATAACGTTATTTCCTGAACAAAAAGCATGCACACACTATACACATTATAGTTATCCAGTGCCAAAGCAAATGTCTGTGCTCCTAAATATGTGGGTGAAAAGTTTAAACTTGCCAACTAAGAAGTGGGTCGGAGAGTAACTTTTCTATGAATGAGCAACAGTTTGGCTGGACTTCGTAATTACTGAACACACAGGACATTATCTATCATCCTCTCAAAGTCTCTGAGTCACAACAGGCAGGAAAAAACATGTTGAGCAAAATGTTAAGCCCAAATAAGCTCTTATAGAATTGCACACAAGGACCCATAGAGAGGCATAAAGTATCCATACACACAAAAACACATGCACATGAGTTATTCATGCTATCAAACAGATGTGCATTCACTTATCAGATGTGGTTTTGAAATCATTTTCCTCTCATCCAGTCTGTCAGGCATGTGGTCCTAGGTTTGAAAGCCCTCCAAAACCTGCATGAAGTTTGTCTGACAGCTCAGAGAAAACAAAGGACTTTTCTGAACAAGAGGGAGGACAGTGAGTACTGATTGGCAGTCAGCCTAGTCTAATTCATCATGTTCATCTGCTGAGAGGGCCGAAGCCCCCAATCATAAAAAGTTTTTTGTTAAAGTTTCACCACTCGCATCATACCCAAACCGCACTGATTCCTATTTGAATATCTACAGGGAAGTCGATAATCATTCCAAGACAGATACACTTTAGCGCATAAGTAATGTTGCCAGTGGTTTCATGCTTCATGGCCTCTCCACAGCTCGGTCTTTCAGGAGTTTTGATGCTGTCTCTCATTCTTAAATCTCCTGTGTGACCTTTTTTGTTCCCTGCTCTCTTTTATTTCCACCGCTTCATCAGTGTTGATTAGCCGTTCCCCAACAGGGCTGTTAGAGAGTCTAGACTACTCTAGACTGAGGCGGGAGTGCCTACACACCCCACAACCACACTCACACTAAGGTGTAATCTCTGAGTGTCTTGTGCCCCGAGCAGCTTCACTGGGTGACATTTTTCGGGGTGGCTGTGGTATTCCACCACTGTGTGTCATTACGGCAAAACTAATACCACTCTGTACACCCTCAGTGTCCCATCATAAGTATTTGTATACATGCACACATGCATGAAAATACACCTCAAACCACAAGCATGCATTTACATGTGAGCTCATCCATCTTGTTTGGGTGAGGAAAGCTTTAAGCTCCCTGACATCATACTACCATACAGGAACACCAACGCACACATAATGCTATACTTGTGAGGACCCTTTTTTACATAATCCTTTCTCTAGCCATCAATCTTAACCTTTAACCTCGCAACTATAGTAGATACCATACCCAAACCTTTGCCCCCTCCCTTAATAGGAATGTAGACCACCTCTCTTTTAACTTAACTAAAACCAAGTCTTAACCCTCAAACAACCCTTTGAGGAAGTGAAGACCAGCCAAAATCCTCACTTTCCAAAACACCCTTAATATAAAAATTGTCCTCATGACCTAGAAATAGGAAAGACGTCACACACATGCCCCATCTCAAATGATTTAAACTAATATGACCCTGGAGAACCTGAAGCACTATTTCTCAGGCACAGCGATGTTATCTGAAATCCATAAAGTGCTCCTTGTTAGCACCCAATCAGCTCCTCATTTATGGACCTGCAGGGAAAAGAACCTCCCCCCTCTGGGCTTTGACCAGACGAGCAGTGAATGCAGACCTTTAGAGAGCTTCATTTATTACCCTTAGGGCTAAGCAGAGAGCACAAATGTGATGTGATGGTGAAGGGAAAGATGAGAAGTGAAAATGAGCCATGGCTGCACACTGAAGTATGGGGTTTGTGTTGTTGGATGGTGTCATTATCGAACAGAAACACTCACACACACACACACACATCCATAGAGTACACATGTAATCATGTGCACTCACAGACCATGAGGAACAGTCCCATCTTTATCCCTGTCTTTGGCAACAGTCACTTCCTCAGGATACGGACCCGTTTTGTTTAGCTTCAAACACTGCCTCTCCCTGGTTCCTGCCCTGTCCTGTTCCCTCCTCTCTACTCCTCTGTCTCACTCTCTGTCTGTCTCTGAGTATACCCTACTATTTGTTCTATGTCCTTCTCATTTTCCCTTTTTCCTCCAAAGAACCTGGGAACACACACTAAAACAGGAAGAATGAAGAAAGGAAAGAGTGACAAGAGGAGGAAACCACAGAACTTTCTCATTTGCAGTACAGAGAGGGCCTGAGCTACCGTTCCCTTCTTCCGACTTCCTCCTAGTCAAACCAACACCAGCCATAACTTATATCCTTACCCCAATACTAACCACAGACTCAACCCCAAATTACCATCTGCCAAGCATGACAATCTTGCAAGCCCACCCACAACTCCAGCAATGCAGTTACCTCAAAGCAGGACAAAGACCGACAACTACCACCTCTGCCACATCCAGCACACTGTAATCAACTAGGACTCAGGCAATTATTGTGTGTGTGTGTGTGTGTGTGTGTGTGTGTGTGTGTGTATGTGCGTGTATGTGCCTGCATGGTAGTGCATATGCAGGCGTCTGTGTCCATTTAAGAAACTAAAGGAATTAAAATAGCCGATGAGCAGGTTTGCGTGCACAAGAGAGAGACAGGACACGCTGCTTGTCGGCACACAAATCCTCTCCACATTTGCCAAAGCACGGAGTCTTTTCCACCGCAGCACCCCATAGCATCGCTGCCTCTGGTTACACTATCGAACACGCTCAGGTGGTGTGGGAGAAGCTATATGAGCTTATCTTCCTTGTTGGGATTTGTCAACTTTGTTATGAAGCGGTGACAGGTATTATAATAAATTAAGAAGGGGAAGTGAGCTGGAAACTGCAACTGGAAAACACTCAAATCCCATTTAATCGGCTCATCACCACGCTGCGGTGTAAAAAAGAGAATGAGAGCCGAGGGCTGTTAGTAGGGCTGTTGCCACTGTGCGTCAGGCTGAGATGAGTCAGGGGCTGTTAAATGCAATCAGTCTGTCTGAACACAATGCCAGCATGTGATAGGTTGCAGCACGACAAGCCAGTCATCTTGATAGTGCCACTGAGTGGATTCATCTATTGTGGTATCATAATTGTTATCATTAGTGATGTTGTCATAAGTCAAAAAGAGGGAGTGCTTCCAGCTGAAAATGTCCCTTTGATTAAAAGTAGTTCATTAATTCCATTCACTAAATTCAATGTTAATCTTTTGAGTAATTTTAATATAGTAAGTTAAAATTGTATTGCAGCGCTGAAATTTACTGGAACATAGACCCGAGTTCAGGTCGCTAGAAAGCACATTTTGAGACATTTATAACAGTCCAAAGTAACTGGCTTACTGTAGTGTCATCTTCCACTGTTATTTCTACTGTGGAAAAATAATATGAGGGAATTATGTTTTTAGTGGAAGATGTAGTTTGAGAAAGTAAAATGCTGCCATAAAAACAGTTCATTATATAGACACGAAAAACACTGCTGGAAGCAGGTGTATGAAGAAATGATTCATTTGTTATGGCACAGCTTGCCATCGGCTTTACTCACAGAAGACATTTTGATGTGGCACAGTGGAAATAATTAAATGAATGATTACATTTAGCTGTTTGGTTTCAGGGTAGTGGTATTGTGCATGCTGACCCACTGTCACAGCTTACTGGGACACTTGCAGAGAGCAGAGCTATCACTAATGTTATTAGTAACACCTGTGCTTTTCCTACTATGATCAGTCAAAATCTGCTGTAAAAAGCTACTATGCCAGACCAACTTATTAAACAACTTGTAAGACATTTGATTTTCTCATTGCAAGATTTTAGTTATATTTCTGAGTCCAATGGTTTCCCAAAATGTATCAAGTCATTGCACCGCACAAATATGTTCACAGTGAATACAAATTTTTTGTGACATAGCAATTTTTACATTTTGTGAGATAATTAGGCTTTTAAAGAATAGTGCTCCACTTTTCCAGTGCAGATACATAGATAATTAAAATCATCTATACAACAAATGCATCCTTCCTTCACTCCTAAATTTCAGTGACCTGTGAGGCCTTCACAGCCCCGTCTCAGAGGCCCATAGCTCTGGAGGGGTTGAGCTGACAACTGCAGTGTCGGTGCTTAGGGCTCTTGTAAAACCAGGGGGACCTGTCTGCACAATATAAAATACATCAGTAAGGCCTCAGTAACACAGGGCCTGACCCTCTCAAAAATAACAAGCATGACCTCCTGCCTCCAAACATGGGATTTCACCACCTACTCCTGGCACTCTGGTAGGATTGCGTTAGTAAGAAGACCTTGATCTCTCTCTCTCTCTCTGTGTGTGTGTGTGTGTGTGTGTGTGTGTGTGTGTGTGTGTGTGTGTGTGTGTGTGTGTGTGTGTGTGTGTGTGTGTGTGTGTGTGTGTGTGTGTTTGTTATTTTACCTCTGTGAAAAAAAATTGTACAACCAACAATTATGTCTATTTCAAAATAAGCCCAAATTCAACAGCATTCAAAAAGAGAATGGAATTAAAATGTATGGCTTTTCTACAAAACTTACTACATTTGATCATTTTTAATAACCTTTCCATGCCTGGAAAATACCATTTTAAGATGATATGACATGGTGTGCGAACCCTGGTAGTGCATTCAGGTCGGGGTGTGTTTCTTCTTCAGTCAGGCTGATGTGTGTTTCTTGGCTCTACACCCAGGGAAATTGAGATGTATAATGAGCAGAGACAGCAGGCTACCTGTTATCACTTTAAATATTTTTCTTTCCACATACCCAGTGTTGAACATCAACAAATGACTGCAAATTAGATTAAATACAGCTAATGTCATTTAAGCCCATCTGTCTTCAGAAATGATGTCTATGTAGCTCACCAGTCGCTGAGCGGTCAAAGCTCTATAGTTCATTGATTATGACTAATATGACTCACTGCAAATAACTGACAATAGTTAAAGCAAAAATATCATGAGATTGATTTAAGCATAATGAATTCCATACTTCCTGAAAAGGTCATATCTATGTTCCAGACAAGTGCTCAACAGATGTGACAATAATTATCACAGACTCAACTAACCTTCAGTAAGACGCCACAATTGTGCCAATGCGCTTTTGTGTCTTCTTTGGCAACTGTCCAGCTGCACACAGCTGGGAGATTTAGCAACGTCAAAAATGTGTATGCATTAGTTCAAGAAATGCATGCAAGATACTTACAGTCAACACTTACAAAAGGAATCATTTTAGCACTGAACAGCCATTTCATGCTGCCACCTGAAGTTGGAGCAGAGAATCATTTAAATTGTGGCTGCACAGACGTGACTATTATCCTTTCACTACCCCCTATTATGTCTAAATTGTCGTGACCACTAGAAAATGAAGGGATAGCAGAGACATACTGGCAACTCCAGTTCATCCTGCTCCTTAATATCCCATCATTGTGCTTGAACATCTCGGTAATGTTCCTATTACCTCATAATCAGTGGCAAGCTGTGCTGTGGACCGTGTCCACACAGAGTACTGTCCCTCCCAGCTGTGGTGTGGGACAGCTGCCCATGTTGGCTTTGTTTAGCTTAACCTGCCTGCCAGGCAACTGAATGGGTTCTAATGTCAAACAATCCCAAACAGGCAGCATCCTGCACGGAGGAATCAACTGGAAAACCTTTGCCAACACAAACAGCAGCACACATACCATGAAGTAATACCCCCACTGAAATGCAAAAACTGTCAAAATAGTTACCAGTACACAGAGGAGGATCACACAAAACATCAGACTCCTCAGGATCTCTCTCGCCATGTGATATGAACAGTAGCATAGGGCCCCATTCACGTTATGAGTTCAACCACAGAACATTCGATTGGTAATGACAACACGCCAACCAATCAGAGCAAAGGATGGTGCAAGGTTATACGGTGTGTTTTATCAGAGGAGAGTCTCTGGCACTGTTAGTGATTCCTGGTAATAAAAAAACACCAGGGGCCTTCCTGTTTTGTCTATACACCACTGTTAAAGCTGACAATCATTCAGGCCTGAAACATTCTTCAGTGTGTTTTCTTTACGTCGGCAATAAAGGCTGAAACCTGACCTCTGCACAGAACCATGAATATGCCTCTCCAAGGTCTTCAAAAGGATGTAAAACATGAGCCATAAGTTGGAAATTTTGGTCATATGGACTCTGCGTGTGTCGAAGATCAGCAGTGGTAGTGGACCTTCAGCTTCCAAAGCATTGATGATTAGAATGTGTCAAGCTTGAAACTAGATGTTGATTGATCATGTGGATTGGCCACATCATTAAGGCACTTTGGCAAAAACAAAACCTTGCAAAGCCATAAATAACCAAATTCGAATGGTCCAATGTTTGCCTGATTGCTTTAATCTAACAGTTTATTGAGTAAAAGAGTTGAGAAAAAGGCCTTTCAAAGATTCTTAAAGGGCCCCTTTTCAGATTAAGAGTTCGATCAGTGTAAATAGCGTCATATTTAGACTCTTAGCCTCTAATTATTTCTTTATTTACTCAGCTACTCTGTTTACTTAGCTCATCAACATTTCCAGTCAGAATTTGGCTTTGGCATTAAAAATCTATTTGCAAGTTGGTCATAGATGTAATGTGACACAAAAAACAAAAGCTTAAGTGAAATTGTGTTTTAATTTACGTTGCGCAATAACTTTGTTAGGCAGACATGCAACAGATGGCAGAAGCCGCGTTTCAATAGCTTGTGAGTCAGCAGATATAGCTTAAGGTGGTCTGAAAGGAATAGTTTTGTTACATTTACAGTTACATTTTGGGAAAAAGTTTTATTCGTTTTGTCTTAAAAGTTAGATGAGAAGATCAAAACCTCTCTCAATTCTGTATGTTCAATATGAAGTTGGAGGAAGCAGCCGGTTAGCTTAGTTTAGCATAAAGACAAAAAACAGCTAGCCTGGCTTTAACACTGTAAAAATGACAAAAATATGAATAAAGTCAGGGGCTCCGTCCACTGGCACCGAAACACGACCAGGGCACCGACAGGGAGCTTCAGGACGGGTCAGCAGGATCAGTTTCCTTATTTCTATTGTTTGTGGTACGCTAAGCTAAGCTTAGCTAAGTGATTGCGGGTTCCCGTTTCATATTTCACACACAAGAGTGGAATCGATCTTTTCAGAAAAGTGTATTTCCGAAAATGTTGACCTACTGCACATTTTGATGAAATATGAATGGACGTTTTAACCTGTCCACATCTGAACCAAACTGAGCCTTAAAGCTAGTCATTAAGTCATTCAACACCATCATGCTTCCAAAATTCTATATCTATGCCTAAAATAACATTTATTATTACTTTGAAAATGATTCACATGTCCTGTAATACACAATACATCATAAAATAAATACATCTTTTTTTCGAATGCAATAACAATGAGTGTCTAGAAATATCAACAGACACATATTACTTTCTGACAGGTCTTAATCTAAAAACACACTACAAATAACACCCTACATCAATAAATACTTCAAACAGGGGAGACAGATGACGAACAACAACAAAGTTCACTGGGTGAGACGAGTGCCAAAATAAGTACTATTACAGCTTAGCTACGAATTGAAATGGACTGTAGCTCATTTAAATACATCCAAAGTCAACTTTACTCATTAGCTTTAAAATAAGCACAAACATAACTTATATATTAGGAGGGCAGCGTTTAAAAAAAAAAAATCATAATTGAAAATCATAGTGACAGAAGTGGTCTTAGGGCAAACTATCTGTCTTCTCCTCAGCAACATACTTACTGTTTTCAGAACTGCAAATCCAACTGTGCCAAGGTCAAGGGTGAGGGCCCGGCATCTGATTTGGATGTGCTGACATTCGCTGACTCCCTGACCTGCTTCTTTGTTTCCCTCCCTCCCTCCCTCACCGACTCTATCGTTTCCTTACCCATTTTCAATCACCCGTTCAATTACTGCCTCCCATCAACCCCATCAGTCTTCCCCTCAGTCATACACTTTGTTGTGTGCAAAGTTAATTGCTTGTGAAATAGTAGTTCATGTTAAATACAGGTTAACAGCGTTGTTAAATGTTGTGCATAAATCAGTGGAACTCGTTAGTTACATGCACGCGCACACGCACTGTGAACATGTGCACACACTATATGTTCAACTTATTTTAAGTTCTGATTGTGTATAATGTACGGTGCTTTTCTTAAAGGGGTAATCCACTAATCTTACACATCACGTTAAGGTTGTCCGTCACAAGGAGCACACAGCCTGTAAAAACAGTTGAATAATGTTTTCTGTGGCTCTGGGGGATGCTTTACAAATGTAAAAAATAACACCTTGATGTCACATGGGAGACACAGCAAGGAAGCCAAGCATCTACTGTAGCAAGCTAAAGCGCCAGTTACTCTGCTACTTCTGGGTAATTAATGGTGACAAATGTTGGCTAAAACATACAGGCCATAAGAGCAAAGCAGATCATTGATACTCGATTAGTTTGCCCAAGGAGTACTGCTACTCAACCTGCAGAACTAAATATGTCATTACTTCATGCTGCAAATAGATCACGCCCTTTTTGCTCATCATTCAGCATGGCTATATTTTCTCAGTAATTTCATCTCTGCTGTAAGACACATATCATCACTTCCACTGCAGCTTCCCTTTCATTATTCGTCATATTAGTCTCCGAAATGACTTGTTATGGCTCAGTGAACCGCTGTTTCATGATACTGTCATACCGTCAGGCTTGTTTCTACTCTCAAATTCTCAGCAAGCGAGAGCAGCGCAGCACAAAACATGCCGAGAACTTCATTCTTAATGATGCGGCTGCTGTTAAACAATGGCTTTTCCAGACATCACTGTACAGCTCGTGTACACACCGCAGAAAACCTGAGAACGCTTCTCATAGCAGTGGATCCAAACAGAGCTAAAAATACACTGAACAGAAATACATACTGATACCTACAGTCATCTTCTTTTGTCTAACAAGAAGGATTGAAGTTACTCTTTGTCTTCTGCACAACCAAGAGAAGGTGCAATCAACTGTTTGTATTCATGAAACTCAGCTGTATCAGCCATTAGCAACACAATCAGTTCTGTTACCCTGGTAGCATTTATTACAGCGGAAAAAAAGAAAACCATACCGTCAAAACGTAAATATTTTTACATAACTTTCCAAACATATTGAATTCAATGGTATCTGTTGTGGAGCAGAGTAATGATAGATCAGTTGCTACATACACTCTGATTTTCTTTAATTGCATACAACGTTAAGATATTTTTAGGACAAACTCTTTTTAACGTTTTGAAAGCACACTTGGTCTTCACTGGCCTCCCTCTCTGAACCATTTATACAATTTCTGCAAAGTACGTCCTCTCAGCATTTAAAATGGACAAGCTGGGGTTGTCAGAGAGTTGGGGTGCAGCATTTGTGACTGATGCAGGCTAACACAAATCTTAAAATTCAATCACTTTTGTAACAGCTGAGCAAACTTGGTGGAGGAAAAAGAGCATGGATATAAAGTGAGGTGAACATGTTGAGAGTTCCTGCCTCCTGTCAGTTCCATGCGCTGTCACTGAGCTGTCTTTTCTCTCTTATAATACTAATACTGATGTTAAGAGGCCTCTCTTCACATCAAATGAGCCATACGCCTGTAACATCTGCTTACACAACAGCACTGAGCTTATGGGCTGTGATAGGAGCATTGCATCTCCATTGCATCACTGTTGGATAAGTTTGGGGACAGAAAAAAAATTAAATGCCAATCACCACAGAGCATTAACTGTTCCGAAACACAGCCTGCAAATTGAAAGCATGCATGAAGACGCGGCCAGACAAACAACAGCACTGCCGTCATATCCCGTATGTGAGGACCAAGGTCTTCAAACCACCAGAACACAATGAGCTGGACCACTGAGTGGCCTCGTGGCCACATGGACAGTAATAGGTCCAGAACCTCACCACAAGTTAAATAACAGTATGACCAGACTTTAACCGACATATCGCAAAATTTAGAGCCAGAGTCCCCAAGATCCTGCTATGGCTCTAAAAGTGGTGTCAAGGTCACGAAACGGGCCACAGTCTGAAACAGTTCTGAGGTTCGAGTACACCTCAGATAATCTACAAAAGAGGGAAGGCTAGTATTGCATTCTCTATTTTAATCTGTAACACCCACAGGGTCTTCCCTTGGTTGTTCTTCTCAATAAATTATATTTGGGCATGAGCTGGCTTAGAGTTTTTAAAGATTTGTAAAAACCAGCGAGCAGAGACAGAAAAGTAATTCTTACAATTCCCTGAAAAGGTGTTAGAAGGGAATTATTAGTATGATTAGGAAATCCTTGCAGATTTTCTATTAACATCAAGAAATGCTGAAGGCAGGAGGGCTATCGGATAGAAGCTGAGCAGTCCACAGAATGAGACAATAGCTGCTATAGGCACAGTGCCAAGAGGACGTCCGGCTGGTAGTGGCAAAGGTGTGGGCTGAGGCTGGGTAAGGACAGACCAGGGGCTTGGAACCAGTCCAGGATATAGTATGATGCTCTGGATGTGGTCCAAGCCAGCTGGGGAGCAGCAAAGTCAAGTCCTACAGTAACCTGGATCTGTGTAGCCTGGCCGCACTACTGACAGATTTATCAACCTAGCCCCGGCTTGGCAGAATTGCCTGCTTAAACTGCAATATATCTCCAACTATATCTCACTCATTCACTCTGCCCTGCTATTACATTGGGATTTTTGATCATTATTTCTCCCTGACGTTATGTCTTTTACAGCAAATGTTCATTCACTTTCATGACTACATTAGTTCACCAACCTCACAGTCATGTGTGCATAGTAAAGTAATTATGCACTCAACACTGTTCCCTTAATTTCCATGACTGTATGAGTCCATGGCATGGTCTTATGTTCAAGTGATACCTCACGCTGTAGCTCAAGCTTTCCAACAACATCACGTATTATTTTCTAATCCATCAATATTAAGGCAAACTTAATATTACTTGCCATGGCTGCAGGCATATTGAGGCCCAGTAATAAGACTGCATGAGGAGAGAGATAGCCGGGAGGAGGCAAAGAGTCAAGGAGTGCGCTGTGCTGCTGGGGTGAGCGGCACACCTGCCTGCCTGATTAAGCTGTGGACAATGAGTCCTCTGTTGCTACCTGTCCACCTGTCTACAAAGTGGTGCCCCTCCGCTCTATCTATCTCTTCAGCCCCAAATTCCTCTCTCCCTCGCTTGTTTCAGTCCACCCCGGGGTCTGCTGGATATTAAGTCCACATGCACTTACGCACACACACAGACTCTCTCTCCCACACACACCCACACACACACACACACACACACACACACACACACACACACACACACGTATATTGATAAAAGTCTTTAATGGCTGCTCTCTCCTCTCTTTACTACTCCCCAAAATTGTGGTCCCTGTATTTTCAACCCGAAACAAAAGCATGCCCCACCGCTCTGTCCAAATCCTTCCTTATGTATGAGGCATCTGTCGGGCTACAAGTCACCTCAAGCTGTTTTATATGTTTTTGCAACATTTTAGGAAATGTGTGAAAGACTGAGTAAAGAGAGGGATTAATAGTGAGTGTTTTGTGAGGACATTTTTCACAGTTAACTCAGCCCCAGTGCTTACAATTATTTTTTAAAGATACAGTTCTTTAAATAATTATCATAATGATTAAACAAAGCTTCCGGAGGAGTTAACGTACTGCTGGGAATTGGCGCATGAGGGATTCTCTGTAGCTGACCCCTTCCATCTGCCAAAACGAACAAAGTACTTGTTTGCTACTGCCTTGTGAACCCTTTATCTTCCGACTGTTTCTAACCCATCCTTGAGCCTTTTCTCTCCGCATGTCCATATGCCGGACCACGACCAGTGTTATATGACGAATACGCACAGAATCACAGACACCAATGATGAACGATGTGAATGTGACATTAACATTTAGAGGGATTATTGAGCCTGATAAAAATGAGTCTACATGTATCTAGTTGTATTTCTGTGGTGCAGAATGAACTCTGTGTGTGTGTGTGTGTGTGTGTGTGTGTGTGTGTGTGCGCGTGCGTGTGTCTCCTACGCATGTTTGTTTTTCCTGCTGCCTTTACTGCTTTACACAAGAGGGAGATCAAACTGATGTTGAATCTCTCTCTCTTGTTTTCTTTCTCTTTCTTTCGCTTGAATTGCTCCCTCTCATTCATGCTCCGTATGTCTCATTCACTGTTCACATACTCTAGTTTTGTTAACAGTGGGTTTATTGTTAAAACAGGGTCACAGTGGGAGATGTAACAGTTACTGTATTTAAGGTGTTCAACGTTCCAGAAGTAAAACACTTACTAATTATTATTCATTAAAGCGGTTCGGTGACAGTTAGAGCACTTTCAAGTAAAGCTGCAATGATTAGTCGATTAATCGACCAAAACTTTTAATAACTGCTTATGCATTTGAACAATGTTTTCAAGCACAAATCAGAAATTCTCTGGTTCCAGCTTTTTACATTAAGATTTGCAGTCCTTTCTCCATTTTCTTTGTTAGTAAACTGAATATCTTTGAGTTCTAGACTGTTTGTTTGACAAAATAATTTTACAGACCAAAATATAATCAATTAATAAAGACAATAGTTCACAGATTAATTGATAATGAATATAGGCATTAGTTGCAACACAGAAGTTGAGGAACTGTGTTTGAAAAGATCTGGTTCTCTGATAAGCAGTCAATGGGTGTGTACATTGAGATTTTAACTGAAGCAACAGATAATAAATTGTACAAACTTTTATATAATCTTTGGATGAATTTTGCAACTATTGAGTCCCCAAATGCAACAATGAATCGTTAATTGGTTGCAACTTTAAATAGCTGCTCTGGCTTTCTTTTGCTCCAACTCCAGCAGTTGCAGCAAAATGCTAAACTCGTGCAAAACAACTGTGTCTCTGAAACAAAATTGCAATAATTAGTACACATTTCGATAACACAAACTGATACTATCCAGAAATTATTCATGCGACTCTTGTGTTTCTATGTTGAGAAATATTGAGGGTATCATTAGAATAAAATTGTAAAATGAGAACTTAAATTTGGAGAAAATGTCTCCTAAACCAGCAGCTCCTCCCACTTCACAGCTGTACTGAATGTTACCAGTTTAAAATTATATTCCTATTTCCTCTTTCATGCATACATTTTCAATGTGTTAGTCATGATATCATCCTCACAGGAAGTCAAAGTGGTGTCATCCTGGGAGGTGTATCAATGGTGGTCCTTCTTTCTGCCTGAGAAGCCCACATCCTCAACATTATGTGCATCACATAAGGCCAACTAAATCCACTCTCCTGTTGTGTGCGTGTTTGAGAAAGAGTTGGTCATCGCAGCCTTCTCACTTCATGAAAAAAAGCTGTAGTGTAAATGTGCTGTATGTTGAACGCTCACTCATTAAGTAGGAACCATTCAGTTAAACACTTTTGAAGAGAAAACCTGAAGAACGGTGGTAATGAGGTCCATAATCGTTGTTTTTCCCTTTCAAGCTTCCAAGACATACTTTAAAAAATGATAGTATGGTTAAGAGGCCATGATAGTTTCCAGTGGGTTTAACAAAAGCATGACATTCTGACCTAGAGAATTTGTCAAACCCGATTTGCTACATTTTTCCAGAACAGACTAATGAAAGCCTTTTTTTGGGGAGAGTGGAGAAAGTGTCTCAGGCTGTATTGTTAAATGCATACTTTTAAAGCTCTGCCAGCTGTGCTCAGTCTCACTGCCAACTATGTCCATTAGAAAAAAAAAAATTGTATTGTTTCATGTGAATCTAATACCCAATATTACATAGCATGAAAAACTGTGTGTGTCTGGGAACGTTGTTATGACCCAGACTGAAAGGACAGATGAAAGTGGGGGTTTTATCCATACCAGATAATCTACTTTCCCACCATTCTGCTCGTTGTTACACTCTCTACATGATCAACACACACACATGCCAGTAGGGGGTTCAGGTTGGAGATGGAGCTATCAGGTCTAGTCCAGGAGCAATAAAATAACCAATAGTAAGTTGAGCACTTACTCACAGAGATCATAAACTAGATACTTATTCAAGTGTTATAAGTGGGTTTGCCAATTCAAGTGTATGAATTGTGATCCTTTCCTGCAGTTTTCCTGCTTGTCCTTGAACTACAGAGTAGCCGACAAATTCACTTTCTTACATTTAAAATACATTTTAGCTCCAAAGCTGCAAGATGCAATATGTTACATTTTTTTGGAAAAGAGAATCAAAAACCTCCACAGCATCATTTTATTCCAGTATTAAGTTACTTACTCCACTTCAACGATACGCAGAAGAGACAGCGAGCCCAGGGGGGGATTAGGAGTCCGCTGGAGTCTGAGTGGTTTCTGTGCCACTAAATACCACATGAAATTAACTGAACGGCACTTTTTGGGAATTGAAAACACAACTTGCGACGCAGATGTTGGAAAAAAGGGTAAATATATAGTTTATGCTTGGAATAAAGTGTACTGAGGTGGAAAGTTCATTCAGCTGTTTGATATTTACATCTTAAAAGAGAACAGTTTATTACCAAAACGGACAAAAAGGGCTTTGAAACTAACTAACACCATGACTGTGTCTTTATTCGACTTGTTCCATTCTCTTTGCTGAGATAAAGGGCCATGCTGACACTGATGAATGTCTTTGGATATATTTAGAAAATAAAAGAAGAGCTGAGGAATGAGGGGAGACAGCAGAGAGGGCATCATAGCCCTTTAAATTAAAAATTAAAATTAAATTAAAAGTAGCAGATCTGTCCAGCAGAGAGCAGACTCACAGCGAGCTGCAGATCACCGCCCAGTGGTTTCACAGGCCAATTACTTTAAGATGCAAGTGTGTGTGTTTGTAATTGTGTATGTGAGTGGGTTTGTGCATATTATCAGCTGGCGACACACAGGTAGGTTTTTCCTTATTAACTTGGAGCTTTACTCTTTTCTTTTAATGCAAAATATAATTAATGTAACCCTTTGTGTGTTGCTACTGTGGTCCGTCACCTCCGCTGATATCAGGGGATCATTTTCACAGACATGCAGTCTCATTAGTAGCTCCGCTATTATCTGTGATTAAAACGCTATCATGCCTCTCCTCTTCTCTTTCACAGCTTCCTCCCCTCCTCTCCATAAAGGCCTGTAGGATAATGAGGTACTTTATTTCTCTATATCCTTACACACACACACACACACACACACACACAAGTAGTAGATGTCTCAACTTTTAACCTGAATACAGAGATAAAGTTAATTTCAGAACACACACATTTTACTCATTGATTAATGAAAGGGAACAGATGAGATTCATTTCTTAAAAAGTGAACATCTGCATCCCAGATAAGTCGATGATCAAAGAGTCAACTGACCATCATCTCCTGACCATACAGTTCACTGTGATTTGGCCAGGAGGTGTTTACTCAGGCAGCCATATCCACACCCACACATGGCACGGTCCACAGCCTGGAGCTGGGTCCTTCCATAGACAGAGACGGACAGACAGGGTGGGCTGGATACCACCTCTACCCTTTTGGTGCTAATCACAAGGAGGAGAAACCAAAAGGGAAGGGAAGACTCACTTTCATTACAACCGCTGGATGTACTAACACATACTGTTTCACTCACACCAGAACAATGCCATGACAATCCAAGCACAACATCTGTTCCAGTCAGAAAGCATGTCACTGCCAGAAACATGTTCAAAAGTGAATAGCATAAAAGCAATGGAGTAAAGGAGAAAGAAAAGAAAAGAGACACATGAAAAGGAAAACAAGAAAGTCTGTATTTCCATTTAAAATTCAGTGTTTTTTGTGGCACACTTTTATTTTCCGTTCGGCTCTCGCAGTCCTGAGTTCTGAGTCCTGGATTTTTTTCTCTGAGGTTAAAAAAAACCATTGACATTAAAAGGTGCTAATTGCCAGAAATGTAAGAGAAATTAATGAAAAGAGAAAGGATAAATAACATTAGAATTTACCGGAATGACCATGAATATTTACCCAGCAGGACGTGTGTATACGATTGCGGTGTGTGTAGGTCTTTGTACAGGGAAAGTGTACATTGTTTAATGTTCTTCATCAGAAAATGGAAAAAATGATCCTGTCAATTTTAAAACGGTTTCTTTCATAACAAAAGGTCTTGAAAATATTATTGTGAAATCTTCTAAATTCATTCATTTCAAAATAAGTGTTTTTTGTAATGAAAGTGTAGTGGCACACTTGGGATATGGTGTTCGTATCTATAGTCTTATTCCAACAAAGAAAAAACACTAATAGAAGATTAAACAAATCAATGTGCGGATAACATTATATTAAGTGTTGAGTGTAATGATCAATGAGACAAAGAAGACAAACCAACGGGTTTTAGACGGGTTTCAAACTTCTTTTAAGTTAATGGCAGCACTGAAATAAATGTATTTCAAATAAATAAAATATGTGATCATGAGGATATAGTATTCCACATTCATTTCAACTTAATTGCGAGAAAATGTTGTTTTTGTCTTTATCGAGAGTTTGCAGAACTTTACGGGTAGCTACATTGTTTCCCCTCTAGAAGAAACTGGGGCCTTTAAATAGGTCGGCCATGGGCAAAACATCCAGAAAGCTCTGAAGCAGCAGTCACAGTGAGAGACAGACCAAGCTATAGGTTTGCAGAGCCTCCTCTCACACTTGGCAGGAAAAGTTAAAGGCAATTACAATAGATTAAACAAACAATTTCTTAAGGCAGGCATGTAAAAGAGGCTGATAAAGTCAGGTAAAAGTTCCTCTGGTGTCAACATCTTAAAGTCCTCCCATCTCCTCCCCCAGGAGTTTAATCTACAACATATGGACATAATGACTGCCAAGGACAGGGGGAAAGACACACAGAAATATGCAACATTTGGTAAATAATTGGCCTCGGCTATTAATTGTGGTGCGCTGTCACGGAGATAGCATTTAGTTAATGCTAATGTTTTTGTTTTTTATCAAGTTTCACTGAAAAACACATGGTCTTTTTTTTAGGAACGGTACGGACATGTTTAAACCACTTTCAAACACTCAAAGTTTTTGTGTTTCTGATGAAAAAACAATAACATTGAAGACCATGTTTCACATGAACAAGGTCCTTTTAAGAGCACAGCTCAGAAAACTCTTCTGGTTCTGGAAAATTAGGAGAAAAAGAAGGATACAGTGTAAATAAGCTTTAAATTATGCAAATGAACCCCTCTATAAAAAGAAACAATATAGAGAGGTTGCGTTGTATTCTGGTATTACATTTTCCTTTGTATCTTTGTATTACTGATTTATTACTGAATTAAATGTCACCAGTTTTAATCATCAGATTAAATACTGATGGATTCCAAGATGTTTTCTTGATTAATATGATAAGAACAAACATTGTGTACAGTATTTAGTCTCAGTATGTAATGTCAGAAGCATAGTTTTCTTGAAGACAAATAAAAAAGGCATTAGAATGGCAGTTAATAAAGCTTGGTCCTCTGAGGCGCTCTGGGCACTTTTCCTGTTCCTGGCTCAGTAGCCAACTTTTAAAAGACCTGTGGTGATTCTACCCTAATCACTCCAAATGTGTGTGTGCAAATGCAGTGCGAGTATATGTGAACATGCAGCCGCAGAATGCTTTTCAGGACATGGATACCGTGAAGACACTGGCTGTGATCACAGGGGTGGACCCTTGATTTGGAGGAGGCGAAAATACTTTGGATAGTTGAACAAGGAGCTGGGGTTGAAATTCAAGATGCATTGCCAAACTTCTGGCTGCTTTAATGAAGAATTTCTTTGGAATCAGGTGTTTTTCTGCAGGAATCATATTAAAAGGAAATCAAGTGGGGGAAAAAATGAAAGGTTTAACAGAGGGGGAAAGAGAAATGATGGTGGGAATTTGGACTTGAATAGAATAAACTAACACACCCACTCTCAGATTTGTCAGGGCGGGGACCTAATTTTCTGTCCCTGGGGCGTCACACTAGGCAGCACTTGACATGTAGGTAAAGGAAAAACAGCAGTAAGTCATTTTGTTCTACTCCAAAGGACAGTTCAGGTGAACTTGACTGTAACAGAGCTATGGCTCGAGGTAACTTAGAGGTGGTTTGTGTGATTTTTTCTCAGGGTTATGGTGGATGCGCATGTGGACAATGCTAGCAGCTGCATAAATAACATAAAATACCATGAGACAGCAAGCTGGTGTATGAGACAGAGAGAGAAACCATAGGCGATTTGAATGCTTAGCATAGGAAGCAAAAGCTGAAACAAAGATAATACAAATTGAGACCAATAATTGCTTCTGTCACCCATTGCCCCAGCTTACATAGCCGGGTCATGCCCTCTCCCTTCAAAGGCATTCTCATCTGTAGCGCTCATTAATACTTCTCGCTTCCCAGAGGAGGGCCCGCTGTCATCTGCCCATTAGCCTCCGTTGACCACCTGTGTAGCCTCCCACCAGCAGGCCATTCAGCACACTCATAAAGGTTCAGGTGCAGTTAAAAGCTTTTTTTTTTTTTTTTTTTTTTTAAATTAATATCCTTTTCCAATGTAGAAATGATGCTCTTTCTTTTGACGGTGCATGTGTCATTGCCGTGGACATGGGGTCTGGAGAGGTTAAGGAAGTGTGTTTAGGTCAGTAGACATTCTGAAGATGATCATCTGTAAGGTCAGTCTCCTATCGAGGCCCAAGTGTAAAAAGGGTGAAAAGCTCGTTGTAAGAGTCGACTGACCGGCGGTAACTCTGCAGCCTAATGGAAACACGTGACAGGTCTCCTAAGAGCGAAGAAGCCATGAAGGGGGAAACACTAAGATGAAAATGCTGCTTTGGAAAATTAGTTCCTGTAACCTGAGAGCCTGGAAGCTCTGTTTACCTTTTTCTCACTGCTTTAACGTGTATGTCGTTCTGTATGTGTGTGTGTGTGTGTGTTGCTTCTGAGTGCGACCCAATGCTTTCCATGTGTGCACGTGGAAGTCAACAGTGTTGTCTTGTTTTGATGAGACCAGATAGATCACCCATACATCAGGGCCAGAGAGCAGTCCCACTGCTTGGTGCTGACGCCATCCTTCACCACAAACCCCAATATCAACAAAGCAGGGACAGTAACCAAGAGAGGCTGTGTTTCTGACATTAGATTTTCCACTATCTTTCCCCTTTTCCGAAAAATCATAATTTAGCAATAACAGAGCAAATCCATAGCCACTTTCCTTCAGTCTACCATTAATCTCCTAAATACTGAGGCTGGACAGACTCCAACTGCTGTCCCTCTGATCCATCAAATTGAGCCCAACGAAGGAAAATTCCATGACAATAGATGAGCAAAAAAAAAAAATAATTACTTTACAATCAAACTCCCAAGCTGGAAAATCAATTCACTATGTCTCCAGATCGTTTTGTCTACATTTTAAATATTGATCAGAGAAGTAAACAGCTATGGTATTGTTTGTTGATTGTATTATTTTAAACATATCAAATCTCTGAAAGTGACTGTGAGTGAAACATTTGAAGTAGACAATGGAAAGTAATTGAATTTACATGAAGAGAAGTATACACTGTAAAAAATATCGTCAGTCGACTTTCTTATGACTTCTTTATGAGTGCAATGTGTTGCCTGCAAGGACAGAACGTGAAGCATATACAGTGACTTGATTTCTCAGCTGGTTTAGACTAAACAAACAACAGCAATCTTGTCAATTTTGTGGTTTTAACATTAGGTTTTCCATGTTGTTATAATTATATTCATCCTCTTCTGATCCCCCGCTAATCCCAGAAGTCATTCCTCTCTGGTTCATACACACCCCAGTGAAAACAAAACCTTCACGTTTTTCTGTCTCTGTCACACACACACACACACACACACACACACACACACACACACACACAC
>NW_022280032.1:14019739-14045479 GCF_004355925.1 Anarrhichthys ocellatus
CACACACACACACACACACACACACACACACACACACACACACACACCCCTTACTTTCCCCAGACTCATCCACATGCGGAAACAGTAGTGAGGTCGCTGCTGTGGCTAAGGGATCCTGGTCTGTGTGATGTGGAAGCTAAACGTCTACTGTTTCAGAAAATAAACATAGCAAGATTGTCCCAGAGTAACTCACACTTGCCAGCAGACAGACTCATAATATTTCCCCCCATCTGATGACAGCTGGGAGAGATTTCCATAGTGATAACAGAAATGTTTTCACACCCCTGGACACATACAGTCTCCTCATTGTGGCCGGTTTCATGCAGAGAACCTGTCTAGGCTAAAAGGTGCATACAGTTAAGTCAAAACGAAGCAGGCTCGCCTGCTGGAGACAATGACAGAGGATACGTCTGTCGATCTGGCTGTGACTTTCTCTGTCTCTCAGAGGGACTTATCTTAGATATTCCTCTTTGCTCTGTTTTAGAACAGCTTGTACTCCCCCAGATCTATCATTTGAGCCATTTCTTGACTCCAGCTTTCTCTCTGTGAACCAACAGTATCCCTAACAATCTATTGGCAAGCACAAACACCCTCATGCTGCAGTTGTCAAGCAAAATGTGCAATATGCAGATATAATATGATACACCTATTCGCAGTATGTACAGCACTTGGAGTTGTGAGGAGGTCAAACAAAGCTGAAATTACACACACCGCGCGCTTTGCAATATGCAGAGACCATTCAAAACCACAGATGAATGATTCGTCTTTGTACGTTCAACAGCAAGGTGAGAAAACTCGGCCTTCCGACTTCTTTTCTCGGACTCTGTCTAGGAATATCGTGTTGGCTTTGCTCACTTTTGCAGCATGAGCATGCATATCAAGTACACTCCTGTCCATAAAAATGTAAATGCATTCTCATAAAAACACACATAAATAATCCTAAATATTCCCACAGTCGCACTTCCTCTCCAAAAAGCTGTTTGAGTTGGGGCAAGCAGTGACAGTGAGTTGCCGATCAAACAGAGCGCCTTGTAGAACCTGAGGCGCTTCAGGAAGACCTGAATACGCAATGAGGACCCCTGAGGTTCAATCGACTTCCTGTGCGTTCCTCGAGCCCCTGTCCCAGCAGGTTTAGAGCAGGTGGGAGGGTGTTGTTGCATATACACAGTATTTAGTTCATTACTCCATTCCTGACAAGGCTAAAAGTCTCTTCTCACCAACGCCCTTCACTTTAGAAGATGAGGAATGAGACAAAAACAATCATACTACAAAGCATGTCTTAAATGTAATTTAATTAGTTGTTGTCAGCAGTGTGCGTGGTTGGAGGGAAGATGTATGGGATGTATAATCCATATATGATAGGAAAATTATTATTCAGAGGCCTCTGCATTCCCCAGAAGTTAAGATAAGCAAAAGATAACTTTGAGATAACCACAGTGTCTGTCAAGGCCAAATCATTGCAAATTATAGTAGCTATGAAAGGAAACCACAGGTGTTGATGTCAAGTGCAATTTTTGTCTCTCAAGTTCTAAAATCCTTCTGTTCTTCTTTTATGTAACACTCGAGGGACCGATATACAGCCGGTAGGTCAGGTTAGCGGATGTGCCTGGGACTCGCTATATCTGATGGGATGGAAAAACAGCAGCGTGGCCTAAAGATCAGGATTTTCTAATCCAGTTACCACATGGTCCTGATGTAGTGATGTCCTGATTCCGGTTCCATAAAAATGTCAATACTAAAGACTTCACTTTTCTTTTCTTTTTTTTTTAAGTCAAATTAAAGTTATTAAGTTATTTACGTTGTAGCTTTTCTGTCGTCTCCTACAGTCTCGTCTGTGAAATATGAACAAAAGAAAAACAGTGAAGGTTCTGCTTCTTTATGTTAACCACATGTATGTGAACTGCAGAGAACACTGGTATTTAAATAAATATATCAAAACCCTATTATCTTGGTACCTTTTTGTTAGTACTGTATCTATAGTGCACACAATAGTATTCCTTCAGTGTAGACAGTCCTGACATTAGACTGATGTCCCTGTAAAGTACTGCATGTAGATAAAGCATGGCCACACTCTCCAATTGGCACCACAATGAGCTCCTTTGCAGCAGATCATCCAGTGTCTGTTCACTCACAATGATGGCAGCCGAGTGCACCGACACGGTCGAGCAAAGACCTTATTGTGGAATAAATCGCATGGTCTGAGCCGAAGGAGAAGAGTTTGCCACATTTCATTAACCTCACATTGAGCTGATCAGGTCTGATGAAGTCATACGCTCTGAACTCCATTTTGCTTCAATTTAAAAAGACCTTCACTGCAGTACACAAGTCATCAATCATGTCCTCTCTCAGGCTGCCCCGGGGCCAAGATGCGGATACATTCACAGACACTTACATCTACTGAACCATATGTGTACACTCAAAAGCACAAACACACACTTACACACAGCAGGAGCTGTGTGCATTTAGCCATCCTTTACGCCCACAATTTCTCTCTTATACACTAATGCAGCAGAGACATCTCTGTGAAGCAACATTCATCAATCAGTAAAGCCAAATGGGTTTAAACAAAAGCAGATAAAGCTTCTTCTTTGTTCCATGAGCTTGAGAGAGACAGTCAATGTTACGTCTTTTGAGAAAGAAGAAGCCTCAGAGCCCAAACTAATCAGTGTTGCCTGAGGTTGTCTAATCACTTTCTACCAGAGCATGAAGAAGAAGTTGTTGTTGGAGGGCAGACAGACAATAATACACACACAGGGAAAAGAGGGCGTGAGTAAAAGCTAAAAGTTAAAGGAGATAAAGAAAGGATCAAGTAAAAGGCAGAGTGATAAAGTTAAAAACTGTCATGCAGCGCTGGAAAGACTCATTGATTAGTCTATCAACAGAAAAGTAATCAACGAATTAATTGTTTGAGTCATTTATTAAATAAAATATGTCAATCATTTTACTGTTTTATATGATCATAAATTGAATGTCATTGAGTTTTTGGATTGTTGGCTGGACAAAAAAGAAATCTGACGGCATGACCTTGTGTCCTGGGGAATTGGGATTTTATTGACTTAAAGATCAGTCAATTTATCTGGAAACAAATACCCACACTTTCATTCATAAGAAAGGTAATAGTTGCAGCATTTTCTTGGAGGAGCTGAGTGAGAAAAACCAGAAAAGCTGCACTACCAGAGGGGATTTAGAAATATTAATGTGGGAAAAACAAACCTCTGCTTCTTAATGAGGGCATTAAATTGAAGTATAGTGTGGTTTAAATTTGCAGCCAATTGAGCCCATTGAGTACATGGAAAACAGCGAGACAACTGAAGGCTTTAGCAGTCTTGAAATACAGAAGACTGGAGAAGCCTGTCAGGCCCTTTAAAGCCCTCCATATCACTCACTCTAAGCAGTCTGTCCACCTGCAGGAAATACCTCCTTACAGCAATCCATTTTGAGACATCCACTGGACTTGTCCATTTAATAAAGAGTCCAATCTGCGGGTAGCCCTGGACCCACTTTCATCACAATTTGTTTCTCTCAAAGTCCCAGTAGAACTGGTAACTACCGTTCCTCACTTTTAATAATAGCTCAGCATATGTGCCCAAGAACAAAGATAGATCCAGTGTATTACTCCGGTTCTCTGGTTGAAGAGAATAAATGCACCAGAATATCCAATCACCCTTTATTATGAAGTGGATGATGTGCCCTCTCGCACTAGAGCCTCTCAGCATGAGCATGAGCTGGATAACAGCCCAGAAACATTAAGAGAAGCTTTGCATTCCTAACCTCAGAAAGATATATTGCAGAACAAGCCCCATGCCTTTGCTGTTGTATCAAAGAAATATCACTCCAGCACTGGCTAGATTTATGGCAGATCTCTCCGATTAAAGGTCAAATTCTGCTCTTCAAACAAGCAGTCTGTATTACATCAAGTTCTGGCAAACGTATCTGTATATATTACAGCCACTGGATCTCACCACTATTCTTTTTATGCTACTCATCGCCACTATTGTTTTAAATATAAATGAACTACAGTGTATGTCTGAAATGAGGTGGAAGTGTAGACTGGGAGAAAGGCGGCCGCTGGGAGCGTGGGGCTCTCCAGCCAAAAACCATGATCTTGTTCATCAACCGTGGCCCATAAACATTCGCCTGCGTTTTCATTTCCGAGAGGAAAAGCCGTTTTTAACGGACTTTCCTCATCTTTGGCAGAGATGGCCTCTTTTACAAAAACATTTACTCTATCAAAAAGATGTATCGTTGCAAACATATATTTGTTCTTTTATTTGGGTTTTGCTGACGTTGCAGCATTGAGATGCATGTTACAAATAATTCTACATCCCAGAGTTAAAGTTTATTTGAAAGAATGGCAACGAAAGACCTTTCTTTTTTACAAAAAATGTTTAGAAGTAGCAGGTCTAAGTGCTTTTACAGCGCTAATTGGGTGCTAACAATGTTCCTTGATTGTTGTTGCAGTAAACATTCTCATAAATGTCACGTAGCAGAATGGGATATACTGTATCTGTACACAAGTACCACACCTACAAGTGCCAGATTTGTCAGGTTCCCAAAAGGCTGTCAATAGGAACACTTCTCATTTGACTTTCTATAGTAAAACAATGAGTTATCACAGTTGATATGTAAAAAACAAGGAGGTTGGGGAGCGAGAGAGTCGATTCAAATTCCGCTCATAAAGATGCAGGGGCCATGTGTGTAGAGGTGAATAAGTTGCTGTAAGGATATGAAAGCAAATGCCGATGCCTGGTTGTAAAACTAGCTCACTAGCTGCAATGTCGTCCATATGGCTGATTAAACTGTCATGGAAATGTTCTAATATTGTTACAGTGTTTATAAGAACAGTGGTTTCCATGAGAGAAGAAAAGGCCAAACAAGTGTACAAGGTTACGCCACAGAGAAGGAGGCAAACACGAGGGCAAATGAGGTGATGTTAATTCTGGTTTGGTTTGCTGCACACTTTAGAAATCAGTTCCATCATAAAGCTGGACTCACACTACATGTTACAGCTTCCAATTTCTGGATTCAATTGCAGGAGACAGGAGTATAATGTTGTTGCTCTCACCAAACACAGACACAGCGAGCTGAGAGGCTGAAAAATGAGTCAAACATATTGTTTAATTTTGCTAGCAGCTCATATTATATGATGAGATGGGGAAGTGGGGAGAGATATGCTGGGATAAAGCAGAGGGATCTGGAGTTGGATAAGGAAAAAACATTGATTTGGATGATGCATACATGTACAAAAGAGGCTCCATGAATTCATCCAAAAGAATATTAGTTGCATTGATTGAGTGTAAACCACTGGCTTTGTTGATACTTGAAAAGACTATTGCAGATCAATAATAGTTACTGAAGACTCTTCCAAGACGCACGGGAGATGAGTGATGCATTAAAACCCCGAAGAGGGGTGAGAGATGGATGAGACAGTGACGCTGTGGTGGTGGTGGAAGGACAGACAGGGTGCCAGGGGCTTCATGCCACAGGGAGGAGAGCCAGTCTGACCAGCAGGCTCTAGAGCATACAGTACTCTTCCACTAACTAACCATCATCAATGTGGTAGCAATCAGCTGTGGTGCTGGAGGAAAATGGATCTGAAGGGAAAAAAATCCCCCACCCCCAACACAAGGCCCCTATGTTTTTCCTCCTCTCCTTCCCACCTCTCCCCAAGTCGGCGGTGCCAATTTGATTGTTTGGAGAGATGAACAAACTAACATGGCTGTTCTGGGCAAAGCGACAGAGACAGACATGCCAGTGGTCGAGACCACTGGCAAGGCACAAGACACCACAGTATCCATCCCAAACCTTGTTTTCCTTCTGCTTCCCCTCCTTTAGAGCAGAGCCCTAAAAACCTTCTACTGGTATCAGAGCAGATATAAACACTGCTACCTCTTGTGCCATTCATGCTATAAATAACTATGGTGATAAATTGAACCATTCTTACGCTAATTTATGTTTTAGTTGCCAGGTTGTTATTCCTGCCTGGTATCCTGCCCAAAGCCTGAGGTTTCATGTTAGAGTGTTGAAAACAGTCAGCCAAGTCAGAAAGGTCTGACTTATGAGCGCACTAAATCAAATCTATCAGTGTTTAGATAAAGGAATCACACTGCTGTTCAAAAACACACATTTGCCCACAAATGGACAGTCCGAACCAATAGCTCAGTCTGAAGACACATCACCAGTAAGGAAGCACATGGTAAATCATATCCACACACACATACAGATAGTAATGATTATTACAGACAAGGAGGTTTACCAGTTCAGTATACATACAGTACGTAGCTTGAATATTTCTGCAGCACAGTTTCCACTGCAGAGCCATTAAAATGGATGGAAATAAACAGTGAGCGCTAGAGATCCTCTGCATTGGTGCTTTTCTCCTTTTGAGTATGTGGACAGCACAGCGCTGCTATTTGTCTCTCTTTAATAACCACTAGAAAAGCACCCACAGATCCAGCTAGATGTTTTCAAAACCAGCGAGTTATGGTTTCACCACACTGATGTCACTGTTTAATAGCATGTGTTTCGCTGAATTCTGTACTTTCCTTTAGTGCTTGAATCATCTCTTCAGCCCAACAAACAAGGACGGATCTTCTTTGTTAATCCTCACTGCCCTTCTGCTTTCTACGCAATCAGAGGGATATTTATCGATGTTAACTTAATCAAATTGTGGGCCAGAACTACGATCACGGGTAGTGAATAAATAAAAAGCAGAGCAGTACAGTCAAACTATCGCTGTTCTGTCGTCGTGTTTGTGTTGAGAAATACCAACCCCAACCAGACACATACGCACACTCGCCCATTTTTATTCATGAAAATGAACTTGAGCAAATTGCAGCCTCGACCTTAAACTATGAGCTACGATTAAATAAAAAGCAGAACTATAAGGTTAGGCCATGGTTTGCCTGTCTGACAGTATTTGTGTTGACTAAGAAGCAACCAATCTCTCTCTCTGTCTCTCTCCATCTCTTTCTTCTATATGTTCTCTCTCTCCAGCTCTGACTCATTCTCCATTACAAGTCCCAGGTCTGGCATCAGACGAAGGACTAAGTCAAAATGCCTTAATCAAATAAGCCAGTGAAAGCAAGTAAATGCCGCCTCTTAGTCTCCATGGTCTCCTATTCTGTTGGACTTTCACCATGTCTGCTTCCACTGGAAAGTCAGCCACTGGAATACAAGTATTTAATGGTGTGGGTTGTGCAGTATTGTTGTGCGTTTGTGCATATATGGTTTTAATCCTCCAAAAATAGCATGAGCTCATATTTGTGTTTGTGTAAAATAAGAAAAGAGCAAGGCAAATATTCATATCTGTCTGTGTGCATAACCATGTACATGTGTTGTTTATGGACATCCAAATTAAGAACCCTAGGTTTCAGTGCGGTGAGTGCACACAAAAACAAAAGCAAAAAGACGTCTCCATGATTACTTCATGGGTCGTAAACAATGACATTGCGCGGCCTTTCCAAAAACGTTGCTTCCTCTGCATGATGCTGGACAGGCATACTTTCACAATACTTGAAAAGAAACCATGAATTAATTGTAAGACTGTAAAAAAAAAAAGCTACGACCTTACCAAATCTTCCTGTGGCAGGGGTCACGCAGTTTAAATACCTGAGGTTGCCTATCCATTCTCCTTTTTGGATTTGGCCCTAGCTCCATCTGTCCTGAGTCTAACCTTCTATCCTGCTGGCTGCTGCCCTCTCTGACCACCTTGACCGCCACAGCCAAATCAGGACACAGCAGATCAAACAAGCAACTACCTTCACATTACCATACTTTTTAATTGCTGAAGTTTTTCAGTCTGACAGTTCAGGAGATAAGAGGGAAGGTAAAGATCGTCCCAGCTTAGCTTGCTGCTTTCAAGGCTCGCTTGGCTGTCTATTATTTCCCTGACGGCCTTTTAAAAGAGGCTCATCCATCACTTCCTGACAGCGTCTGTCTCCCTCTAACCTCTCTGGCCTGATATGAAATAATATTTTTTTTAAAGTGGAGTCTGTCACTGACAGCTCCTCCCACTGGATGGCAGGGAGTCAGAGCTGTAAAGCGTGTCACTCAAGTAATTTTTAACAGAAACAAATACACTGGGAAATAAGGCAATAAAAAACAGGAGACGCATGGGTAAAAAACAAAAACAAATCAATGAGAAAAACAAAGAACTGCATATGTTTTCGTTGGTTAGTGGCCAAGCCAAGCTCAGGATTCCCTTTTTGGATTGAATGATGGGGAGTGATGAAAGGTCTGAAGAGGAAAGCCCCAATAATGAGGATCTACAGCCGTGTGTTACTCAATGGCATGTGTGATGCCTACTGTAGGACCCACACAGACCCCACTCTCAGTGTAATGAATGCCCTTAGGGCCCATGTTGCAGTTCCGATACTCCCTAATGAAAGAAAGATGGCACTCTGCAGTATCCAGCACTCTCTCAGAGCCTTTATTTAATAATCTGTCTGTTCATTATTTATCTTTGCCACAATACCCCACTATTATATTCAAATGATGCATGCAGTGCATGTGTGTAAGTTAATTCCTGTGTACTGCTATTTGTTTATCTTTATGACTTGTACTTACTTGCCTTGACAGTTTGAGCATGTTCTGGCTTGCACTGTTGTGCACTTTTGTGCCCATGGGCATCCTGTTCATGCATACTGTTTGTCTCATATATGTGTGTGATGCCTGTGCTGCCGTCAGGGCCTCTTCTGTGCTGTTTCAGTAGGTTCCTGTTTAAAACAGACAGGCAGGGTTCACTGTGTGCCAAGCTGGCATGCTCTCTGGGATAATTAGAGTCTATGCTTTGGTTTGGATTGTTGATTAAGGATTATTCAGCAACACAAACAAGCTACTGTTCAGCTGTGTGCACACACGTGAAGTGTATTTGCACTCTAAAAGGAAGGGCTGGATTTGGCCTTAACATACAAAGAAATACGGAGGGAAAATGTACTGGGAACAAGAGGAAAGTTAATATAGTATATATGTATTAGTTATGTTTACATAAACACAGGATCACTGGATTGGCTCTTTATTTCTTTCATTTATTTACACCAAAATATGGGGGTCCCTACTTACATAATCTGTTTAAACAACAAAATGCATTCAACTAAATGTTACTGTAAAAACATAGTCATACAGAGGGCATATATACTATATACAGCACCATACATACAGGTAATTTCTTATTTCAGTTTATGAAAGTTTATGAGTTTGGCATTCGTAAGACAAACGAGAAAAAAAAAAAAAGCGTGCTCAAGGCACAACACCCGTTATTTCACAAAATGATAAAGGATCACGCTGATACTGAAGTGAAAGTCCGCTGAACAATATTATAGTTGTTTTTTTAAATCGCACACATTAAAGTTCAGTTAGCATTTAGGCAACTTGACTCACGGAGGAATTAAGTTGAAGGCAAACCAAACAAGTCTGAAAAAGTTAAAGGGCAGCGGTCCAAAATCAATTCAGAATTTGTGCTATTCATGAGATGCATTGCTGTGATGTGGTGGCAGTGTTTTCACAGCTTACTGGTGCTCCCGCAGAGGCTGTGTAAAAACACAACTCACTACAAGAAGCTACCACCCAGAGAAAATAAGTAAACCAAACTGTGACCAATCATTAATTATGTGTTGGGAGAAAGTTGTACTTATGTTTGCTGCGGGGGAATACTATATGTTTGATCAGAATGATTATATTTATCTAACAGTACAAAGAGCACACATACAGCATCAATCATTTACTGCATAACACATGCATTATTTTTCTCTTTAACTACCATGACAAATATATGCCGACTTATACAAGAATCCTATTTTTCAAATTCCCAGGTGGAAAGTGCAAGTTGTTTTGTCAAGCCAATTGTCCTTGTGCAAGTATCTGTAAAATGTCACCATATGCTCACTATTACAACTGCAATTACGATTAACAGCTATTTAATTATTGACGCACGGTGGAATCTCATCCGTGACCAAAAAAGCAGTGAGGACAGACTTTTGAAAGCCTTTGAGAGGCAAAGTGGATATTTAAAATAAATATTACAAATAAGCCCTCTAGCGGAGCTGTGATGAAGTCAATTTCTTCCTTAGAATGTTTCCAACTGATTCACCAATAAACTATAAAACAACAACACACAAAGAAAACAAAAAATTTCAAATCTACCTTTTAACCATCTATTAGTTTGTCAAGCGCCTGCAGCTACATCAGACAAAACTAAAACTGAACAGATTCATTCGTGATGATGAAATGAATTAGATTTGTTCACTTGGAGGAGTCATTGTTTTGATTTGTCTAATTGCAGGATAAAATATCATCGTGGGGGACAGAAGATCTGTTTCCAGCTACACGTAGCATTTTGGTTAATCCTTCCTCCCAGACTAAACCTTTGCAAAAGCATTCTTGTGCAGAGGAGAGTTTTCTCTCCGGATTTTGACCCAAATCCTGAGGGAAATAGACGCAGCCTTAGGATGGAATAAGGCTAGCTGTTTCCCCCTGTTTATAGTCTTTACGCTCTTTACACTGTGCTAGTGCTTAGTGCTTTTGCACTTCCGGTTCCCTCGTTTCAAAATCAATGGGTCAACATTTTGTTCTAAGATAAAAATGAAAGTAAATACCCTTCTCGTTGATTTTGAAGAATTTACACGTCTTAAAAAAGGCGGTTGCTCACAAGTGGCTAAATGAGACTACAAAACCGCCAACAAGTCCGCCTTCACAGCCTGGTTGTGTATACTGGCGACCGTGTAGTTGTTTTTTTATATCCTGACATGAGCTTTTTACTTCTGCTGATTGCATTTGTGTTTCAAATATAATAAAAGTGTATGAGAAGATTATCTCTATTAACAAAACTTGGAGAAATCCCATCGGCTTTATGTCGTGTTAGCTAGTGTGATGCTAACTTCCGGAGTTGGCCTACAAAAATGAATCATCCCTGTACCGTTCTATTTTGCAGAGTGGACTAACCTGGATGGACCCTGTCACTTTTAAAAGTCGACTGATGCAGAGGCACAGCTGGACAGCAGTCAGAGCGAGCGGGAGCAACAATGCAGGATGGTATGAGATGAATTTAGGCATGTGCCGTTTATGCTGAACCATATGCACATATTGAGAGAGCATGTGGGCAAAACTGGGCAACAATCTTCCAGAGAGGAAAATAACTTTTACATTCACATTCCTCATACTTCCCATTCCCAGAGTCATGTAGGCCACAGCAGAATCACGTTTGTGTCAATATGTTTATTTAGATTTTGGTATTCAGCTTGCTTATGCACCTGAAGGGAAATATTTTTAGTACAAATTAAAGACGAAAGAGTTTCTGGTAGCACACTGCTCCCTCCTGTTTCCATCCTGCTGTCTATTTTGGCCTGGCAGAAGGTTACTCAGATGATGTTAAAATCCTTCCAGCAGCATATTTGTTGCAGTAAAACACACCTGGCACAGGAGTTGAAATCAGCTGCAACTGATTCTCCAAGGTGTTCTTGTAATAAATGAATGTTACGTACTTTCCAGTAAAAAAAAAAAAGAAAAGCTGAGTTGGTTTTTCGGTGAGTGAAACAGCTTTTTATCATATTACATTTTTTAGGGGATAATGGGAAAATCATTTCATTCAATAATATGAAAATGAAACAATATACTTTTATAATCTGGCAACCTGTCAAACAGTCCACTTAGAATATCTGTCAAAATGAGGCCCATTTCTGCCAACATTAATCAATGTGAACTTGGTTGAGACCATCGACTGAAGTGCATGCAGTCATTGTGACGTCACCCATCGGTTTGTGGAATGTTTAAAGAGGTCGCCATCGCCATCATGGAATACGGCCGTCGCCATGTTGTTTTTTTGCAACTGATGAATGGAAGTTACCTTATTTGGAATGCGGAGTAGTGACTTAGTGATGCCGGATACGGCTCTGGTTGCAGCAGCGACCTGTCAATCACAGTAAGCCCGCCCTAAAGCATACTCCGCTTTATGGTCTGTTTGACTCTAAATGGGACTATAACTTGTTATGCTGTATTGAAGAAGACTTGAAACTAGAGATTGAGACCATAAACTCATGTTTGCAATGTTTACTGAGGTAATAAATCAAGTCAGAAGTAGAGTCATTTTCTCATAGACTTCATAGACATAGACTTTAAGCAGCAAGCTGACTTTCGTCTGGCAGCGGAGAAAACAGTGAAAGTCGCCTTGAAGAATCCGGGAATTTCCCTCTGCAGGTTAAAGTGGCGGAGCATGGGGTAAGTTATCAGTTTCTCCTTTCCAAAAACTGTTGTTTGGCCAGTGAAGTTAGAACTATCACCTAGTAGGCACCAACGTTGTTTCACCCCCTTTCAGCAACGCGAGTCGCATGGACGGCGCAGGGTGAAGGTATGTGCTAGTCTATATGGCCTTGGTGACGTCATGGCCGTGTCACAGAGATTCTCTGTGTTTCCCGTGGCTCTCGTCCAATGAGGCAACAGTGTTGTGGTTAAAACCAAATCTCACACTGAGGTGAAATGTTGACGCCTATGGGGGGTAGGCGCGATTTCACAATCTAGGCTTTCAAAATGACATGCAGGCCTCTCTCTCCGTTTCAACCACATGGTGAAGTCCCGACAAAATTCAAGCCAAAACGAACATAGAGAGTATCATTGCTTAATGCAAATGGAGGTAAAGTACATTTCACATGTGCAGAATATTATGATTATGATGAGGAAATAGATAATTACAAAGTCAACATTTTGACTTTTGACTGCAGCAAAAAGCACATGAGTAACTAATAATATTAGAAATGGCTGCATTCCATTCAGGTGTCCCAATTCCAGGGCTGTGGTATAATGAATGTTGACTCACTGGTATGGCTTACTGGCACTGAATGGAGCCAATATTATTTAAGTTATTATAAAAAGACCAATTGTTCATTTAAAATAACATCGGCAAAGAAAAAGGATAGAAATTTGAATACCATTAAATCAAACAATTAGTCAAAATAAGACTATGGATCCTCCAGAGATAGCTTCTCTGAGAGACTGTACTTTCTTAGCCACAGTGGTTCTTTGAGATACATACTAATACTAACATGACACACAATGACAATGCTAACATACTGACTTAAGCAGGTATAATGTTTAAAATGATCAACATCTTAGTTTAGCGTTTTAGAATGCTAAAATTAGCTTATCTGCACTAAAGACAAATTATAACTGAGGCTGACGGAAATGTCATAAGCTTTGCAGGTATTTAGTCATGAATCTAAGTACTGGACAAATATAAATTTGACATGATGGCCATCATCAGATGCCGAATGGAAAGTCCAAGGATCACCAAAGTTGGTGCGATTCATCCTCTGGGATATCTGTAATTGCATAGCACCCAACCGACCGACATTGCTATTAATAGAGATGTGCTGCTAGCATGACTAATTACATTTAAAATAAATAATTGTGTAATTCGTTGAGATATAATATTGAAACATAAATCCAACAAACATAATTAACCAAACCATAATCAACATTTAAGATGTATTGTATATTATTTGCTTTGCCTTTATATTCTCTTTAATGTGTGGAAACACAGGTGCAATGTTTATTTACCACTGTCCTCTGGTCAAATGAGGTCTCTTTGTGTTTGATGAAATACGTATAGAACTTAATTATCCAAACAC
This sequence comes from Anarrhichthys ocellatus, assembly GCF_004355925.1. Lineage (NCBI taxonomy): Eukaryota > Metazoa > Chordata > Actinopteri > Perciformes > Anarhichadidae > Anarrhichthys > Anarrhichthys ocellatus. The sequence goes on from NW_022280032.1 coordinate 14,033,359, forward strand.
CTTTCCTGTGTGAGCAGCTAAAAACAAAAATTACAAAAGAATCACTCAACACAAAATACATTACACTACCTGAATTATGCAGATTTAAACTCAGATACACAAAAACACACAAAGTAAACTCCAGCCCCACCCCTGACCTATGTATCCTCAGTGCAAAATTCCTGGTGGGAGCACCAATGGGAACCTGCCAGCCCCGGCATCCTACGATGGGCTGGACGCGACTGAGAGAACAGAGCCGTCTCAGGGACCGGGACAGCAGCATCATTATGAGCCCCCAGGATAAATAACTCAGCCTTTATGCAACATAGTGTAGACTGGCCGGGGCTCGCCAACCCATGTCAAACGGGCCTCAGATAGTACGGCCTAGAGCGCCCGACATCTCGAGAAGTATACAGGAAATCCAGATAAATACATAAATAAATAGCAGTGTTGTAGTTGGCAGGCCACGTTGTTTGAGAATACCTCTGTATATTTGGATTTCTACCTGAAACTCCCTGCACTGCTGCATATTCAATGTCTATATGGGTCTTTCATGGGGCTAGAGTAAGGCTGAATGTGGGGTTTGATGATCAGGAAGGCAATTAAAATGAACCACACTTTAGGTGTTGAATGTTTAGCCTGGGAAAATATAGATTTAATATGTTCTCGACATCATTATGCATCATTATTGTTAATGATGGTGCTGCTGCAAGAGTCTTCTATTAACACACATTTCATTTACATGAACACACATTCTACGTATGTCTCTAGTAAACCATCACATATCAAATAGATGGGAAGCGAAGAATGCCATCATATCCACATCATGCCTACAGTCAGACAGGCTTTCCTTCAGTTGTTAAAAAAAGGCCAGTTGACCCAAGTTACGGCCATGTAGAAACGGCCTCTACCACAATTGCTCAATGCAATTGATATAAATAGAATTTTGTTTGTGCAGCTCAAAGCATTAAAACAATTACTTGCAGTTTTTCTTTCCAGTAGCAAATACCAGGTTACTTTGGATAATCCACAGACCTCGCTGTCAACATTTCATTTGAACAATTTCCTTAGTAAATAATAGTTCCAGTGAAAACTGTTGACAGCCAGGTCTGTGGATTATCCACAGAACGAGTTGCTGCTGAGTTTCAAATCTCCTTTCTCAATGCTTTGAGCCCCACGGCTAGAAATCAGTAGGACTAAGCAGAAAATGTGTTTTTATATAATTTGGGGGAACTGACACTTTAAAAGATACCAAATGTATGCAATAATGTAATGACATTGGCCTCTTGCCTTTCCGTGGTATCATGTTATATTGCCCTACTTTGGTTCATTTTGATGGCCAATCTTTTAAATCCTCACTATTAAAACAAAACATTGCACACGATGTCTCAGACTAACAAGTTTTGCATGTTGGGAACATACATGCTGCCAGTTTCCCTCTCCTCTGTTGTTCTATTCTTTTTCTTTGCCAAAGTTCTTGAGAAGAAAAAGAAGGGGGGGGGGGGTAAAAATCCCCTTACAAACGACAGCTGAGACCTGGGACATGTTTTAAATTTGGAACTAATATTGGCTCTTTTTACAGCCCTTCTGTAATATGTTTTATGTTCCTCCCAAACATTGGAACGGGGCTTGCATCCCTCTCCCTCCCCCCCTCTATATCCATCTCGTACATCACATGGAGGAGCTGGATGTCAACGCGCCCTGGCTCCCCTGCACTTTCTCCTGCAGAAGTCATGTGGCTCAATATGGCAACGTGAAGCAGTTTGGTAAGGCAGTATGGAGAGAAAAAGAGAGAAAGATAGATAAAGTGAGAGAAGAAAACTATCAGCGAAAGGTAGAACAAAGAGCATGAATCATCACATTTATGTATTTTCTGGTGAGAACGAGAGACGATTAGGGACGGAAAACGGAGAAAAGTGGGATTGAAAGGTTATCATCAGCTAAATAGATCCAGTGTGTCAAAGCTTTTGCTGACCCAAGCAACAGATCGCTGGCCCTTTAATTAACAACAGAACATATTTGTGGACATGAACTGGAATATCTAATCTGAAATTGCGGTTGGAAAGGAAAAGGAATGACTCAACCACCTCTATTTACCAATAATACTCTCAAGTTTGTTTCTCTCGTCGGCTGAAAACAGTATTCTATCGTGGTTTTGTCCTTGGAGAACTTTTGTTTGTACATCCGTAATCACAATACTTCTGTTTTTCTCTTTGCTGATGAACGCCTGAACTTTACCAGTAGTATTTCAATTTATTTCAACATTATTTATTCCATATTAAAATGATTTGTTGCTCACAAGGCACAGGGTGTATGAAAAATACAGATGATTTGTTCCCTTTCATAACTAATTTGTAGTATCATATTTAAAAACACATGCACACACAGAGACACACATACATATTGTGTGAATAAGATGAGGGCTGAAGGGCAACTCCTCTTCTGTCTGATCTTTCTCTCTTGGTGAAAACAGGCCTTCTCTCACTACGGCTAGATTAATGGTGAACACATGTTAGGAGGAGGACACTGTCTTCCAGTGGGTGCAATGTAGGATTAGCAGAAACAGTCAGATGGAAAGAGCTCAGCTACCACTCTGCCTTTCACTGAACCCCCTCCGTCTCCTAAGCCCTCCCCTCATTTTAAATCCCCCTCATTCATTCCCCTCAAATCACCAGTTGAATTGTAGGCCTCACGTTCCTTCCTGCAAGGTCAGAGTGTTTTTTCTCTGAGGAGGAACATAAACAAGACAGACACTTAAATGAGGTGAGGGAGAGGGGAGGAGAGGGGAAAGATGATTCTCTGGATGCTGAACACCAAAGCTCTAGGTTAGGGAAATGCACTGGCAGTCAAGCACCTCGCTGCTCCAACATCAACAGTGATGGGCTGTATCGCGCACACACACAAGGAATGAATATACATTTTCTGTATTAAAAGCAAGTAGTGCTGCAAGGGCATCAGTGTGAACAGCTTGACGGACACACACACGCACATGATAATCCCTCGGAATCCAGGCTACTGTCATGGAGGTAGGACGGCCTGCCAAGGACATGTGAGAGCCGACACCAAACCAGAACAAATAAACCGCACCGTAAGTTTTTCCCCCAATGCAGGAACTGAGACAAAAATGGAGGAAAAAAAGAAAAATGAAGTGAGCGAAGAGAAAATCGACAGAGGTTTAAAGGGGAGAAAAGCCCACAGCACGCGGCCCAGAGTGTGCCTCGCATGCAACTGCCTCCCACCCACAGAGCATCTCTCCAACACGCTGAGCTGGCTGGGCCTAGAAGGAGAAAGCTGAAGCTGACACTGTCAGTCTAGCACAGCTAGAGAGGAGATAAATAAATAAAAAAGAGATCACGATAACAGAGATTCATCCTGCAGTGCACCACACACAGGCATGAAGAGAGATCTGCTGATTTAAAAGCTGAGGAAGATGAACAGGACAGAAATACATCAGGGAGAAGTGGCCACAAAGAGGACATAATGAAAAATGAGGAAAGAGTTGAGCTGTAAAGGACACATCAGAGATGAGGCCCATATGCAAACTGAGAAAATAAATGCAAAGTGTTATCTGATACATCTAATGACGATGTGTAATGTCCATGTGATTCTTGTTAAAGCCATTTGCTTCTTCTGAAAGCTGCACCGATTAAGACGTTCATATATAATAGTGATGTAAATAATGAACAGTTATGCCAGGCAGACACACAGATGACAACCTTGCAACTAAACTAATTGATGCAATGGACACTTACAGGGAAAGTGGCTGCATGTGTCCACGACAGCGCACACGACATAGTTGCTGCTAAATCTCCCAGACAGGTGAACTGGGAACAGTTGCCTGTTTTGTGCATACACTGCAGCTAGCGGTAAATGATGGATTCAACCTATTTGTGCATCGGTTATTGTTGCAGCTGTGTGGCTTGTTAGGCATTTAAACCACAGCATCCCTGCATGCAAGGCACTAACCTTGTAATGATCAGTTTATTATAAACACGGTATCAAATGACTAAGTGTAAAGTAAAAGGGGTGACTCGTAAATACAAACTTATCGTCCATTGTTTTTAATTTCCAGCAGCAGTCTGCAGCAACCAACTGTTCGCTGCCAGCCCAGCACCCAACGGCTGACAGACAAAGTTCGGCGCCGTAGCACAAGCCTCCGCAGACGGCGTGCGAGCATAAACGGAAACAACGAGTGTAACCCACAGATATATATCATCTCCAAGAAGGGGACCAATCTCCACAGGAGATCGCTATTACAAACTAGAATGGCTACACGTGTGGTGAGTTTGGCCAAAAGTTGGCACAAATTGTGGAGGCAAGGGAAAAAACTACAATTAGAGGTTATAGTGATGGGAGGGAGGGCAGATGAGGGGCTCAGACTGTGTGGACTGTGGACGGTGGGGAAAGGAGGCCCATGGCTGACCTCAGCTGCCGCTACGGAAATTATCCTGCCAATTATCCAGGACGTATTCCTCTAGTGCTCCAAACATTCAGTGGCCAGCCTTTACGACCGTAGGAAACTTTCTGTGTTGTTTTACTGTGGTGACCTCACTTCAATTAGCGTGTACTAGAGCTCTGCTGGGAAGAGGGACTGCTACTTGTCACAACCCAAAAGCATGACGTCAGGGGGAAAGAGAGTTTAAAGACCTGTGCAACCTCTATACAGTAGTCAGCTTGGGTTGCAATGTGTGTGCCTGTAGGAGGCACGTTTTAAAAGGAAAGTATTATAAGCATATAAAAAAAACTGCTTTTTTCAAAATGAAGGTAGGGCAGTCAATAATAACAATATAAACACTCATTGTGATAGAGACACGTCCTTGCTTGGAAAACAAGACGTACTGTCGTGTACAAATATTGCTTGACAACATTCTACCAACCACTTCACAGAAATGAAGCTAATTCTAACCGATGATATGATAAACACACCAATCCAGCTTGGGTATCAAAGTCTGATAGACAGAGAGGAGAGAGGGTTGTTGTGGATTACCTCAGCGTAAGACGTCAGTGGGTGGTGTGGTGATACTTTGTCTCGTTTGGCCATAGTATCGAAGAGGCAGTGGCAAATGGAGCTACGCTCATTAAAGTGCCACACATGAAAGAGGTTGGTGATATATTGTCCTGCCAAAAACTCGTGCCAAAAAAATATCAGAAACTAAATTCATCACATGAAGCCTCGTCAACTAATTAATGAGCCTACAGTCTCCAACATCAGCAATTAAACCCCTGGAACTCACAGCGAGGCAATCATAGAAGCAGCCCCCCAATAAACTGTTGACTGAATAATACCTGCTTTTTCCAATTTGTTTATTTAAATGGTTTGTTTATTTGCAGCTCATCTTGGTCATTTTTCAAGTTCTGAATCTCTATAGATTATTTTATGTTTTAACATACCCTGCGGAGTTCAAGTTCTATTACCATTCAGTGTTACTCGCTCATTATCTGTGTCCCTGGGGTCTAAACATTATGTTCAGTGCATTTCCTTTCAAATTAAAGCATTGCAAAGCCAATTTTATTTATAAATCTTGCAATAGTCTTCAGTCTTCTTCACTGCTTTTGTGCATTGTCTCACTTATTTTCCCATTCCTGCCACCAACTTTCAGCAGGATAGAATAGGACTTAACTGTAAGAACATTACTTCATAGAGCTGTACATTTAAGGGAATCTTACAGCTCATCAGAAATGTTGATTGAAACATGAAAGGGGAAACGAGTAATGGCTGTTGGCAAAGTCTTCTTAAACTATGTGCCAATCACAATAAGATATTAGTCCATCACAGCCAATCAAATGCCTCGGTGTCAGAGCTGGGAGATACCCCAGCTTTATCAGATTTTACGACTGCATTTAATAAAAGCTGTTGGCTCTCAGAGAGGCTGGCATGAGAACCATACTGGAATCAGTTAGAGACTGATGTCAGCGTGGATCAAAGTAAATGGATGGCCATATTTAAATGAGCCAAGCCATTCATTTGTCAACGTAAGTATGTAAAACAAATGCAGTGTAGGTCAATTTGTCTTGTTGAGATTGTTGGGAAATTCTGAAAATGCAGTAACATACAAAAAGTACATGACACACATGGGAGAAGGACCTTCAATTTTGGTGCGAGGGATAATATAAAAGGCATAAAACAGTGAACTGTTCACACACATACTATATCATCATCATTCAGTGTCCTAAGGGCCCAAAACAAAGGTTGTCACCTGATAACTCAGGAAATAACCTGGTGCTGTCATCCAGAGCAAGAGTTCAAGACATTTCACTCACCACGGCCTGTTGCAATACAATGGAAGTATCACATTCATTTTTCATAGGCAACAGAGCACGAATAACGGTCCTGATCCATCCCAGTGAAACCATATGGGTCTATACAGGACAGGATCCAGCAGTCTAATTATTAACACCAGTCCCTCTGTGCCTACAGGAAGGGAAGATTTGGAGAAAGACACCGGGCAGCTCTGCTGTTGTGGTGGAAGCTCTGAAAACAATGAAATGCGGCGATAAGATCTGGACAAAATCTGCAATAAACAGAAACCCACAAGTCTTTTTTTTGACTCAATCAGTATGCAATATGAGAATGAGAAACAGATACATTCACATGACAACTGAGCACTGGAGAGAAAACTTAGAAATATAAAAGCCAGCAGGCCATGCCGAGAGAAGAACGTTTCATCCAACAGTCAAAACGAGACATAGCAACCAACGCTACGCTGCTCCTGATCACATCAGTGTCCATGTTTGCCCAAAACACAGAGATACGTGGCCTTCAAGATATCTGCACATATAGGTTTGCATGAGAATAAATGTGCAAGCATGTGTACAAGATGAAACAGAATGTGGCTAAGTGGAGAGCAGGGTCGTCCTTCAATCAGAGGATCGGCGGTTCGATCCCCGGCTCCGCTAGTCGCATGTCGATGTGTCCTTGACACTTAACAAGCAAGACAGTTAACCCCAAAATTGCTCCTGTAGCTGTGCCTACGGTGTATGAATGTTAGCCCCTGCCATCAGGGTGAGAATGGGTAAATGATGACTAGTAGAGTGAAAGCGCTTTTGAGTGGTCGGAAAGACTAGAAAAGCGCCGTACAAGTACAGTCTATTTACCATTATGCATTGTGTCTATAAATGTGTTCGACCCATTCTCTCCATCATGAGGACGACAGAGTGGCGGTATCTGTAAAAATTGCACTAGTTAATACATTTCTAAGTGAGAGGCTGAGGTGAAGATTTTTTTTCATCTCTTGTGTTGAGGTTTCTCACCACTGAATAAATGGTGACCAATATTCAATTTAGGCACGAGGAAAAAAAATGTAGAATCTCAATGACCATTTGAATAATTTCTCTTACTTGGGTTTTCCCAAGCGTAGCTTTAGCTACAGGGCATACCATTATGTACATGTGCTGTCTGTAGTTATTTTAGCCTCTGTAGAAACAACGTTGACAGACGATGGCTGAGGACATCACGCTGCTCACGCTTTCATGTTATTTCTATCATGCTTTTTATGCTAATGTATCATCTTCAGAGACGCAGATTTAGCTTTGAACATTCTGAAAAACTTGGTTTAAAATCGTATTATTTCTCTACAACACTAAATATCCATAACTAAATAAGCAACAATCAAAGTTAATGTTCAGAATATATCATCTTTTGTTATTATGGTGTGGTTTTCTCAGATCGGACCAAGAAGCCTCTTTGTTGTTGTGTGTTATCACGAAGAAGAATTAAAAACGCCCTGGTGTGTAAAGAACTTTAGAATAATGATGTTATGGACCTAAAACACTTTGTGTCTAAAAACACAATATATTTAAACTGTGCAAAAGCAGACCATGAACTTAAAAAGGTTTCTGGAATTTTCTACCGGATCCCATGGAGCCCTTCAGTGAATTAAACTTGCTCATGTTGTCAACACCTTATGGTCAAAAAGCTAATAGGTGAACCTTTAGTTTAGAGTATTTTATCACAGAGAAGTTTTCCAAAGGTCAGGAATGAACCTCCACGCTACTAAAGAGTTAAAGTGTACTCTCTGTAAATGTAGACAATCATCTGTCACTGAACATAAGAAAAGAAAATGAGAGGACAGTGTGGGACCACAGTGTTGTGTTCACTAAAGCAGTCAGACTTCTAAATATAAGCAGTAATATTTGGAGCAAAGGGGAACACTTTTAAAGCCCAACAGACAGACTCCCAACCCTACGCACCAGCAGTGTTTGTTTTCCATTCCTATAGGATGTCAGTAGATATGGCAGCAGAGAAGAAACAACCCGAGCTATGTAGGAAATAGCTTTAAAAATAAATCTCTTCAGGCGTAATATTAGCTGACATAGCAGTTTTAGTCACATCAATGTCCAAAGTGAGATCCAATGCAGGAAATGGATAGGGTGGTAAAACTGGCAACCACGCACAAATCCAAGGATTCATAAAAGTGGATTTATGAATGGCTTAGGATCGACTGCAGCTCAGCACGCTGCCGTTAAATGCTTTAAGGTGTTGTGGAGTTTTATGTACTGTAAGGTGTGTTTAACAATGGTGGTTTACTACAGTACATTGGGCATTTCACTGGCGCTAATGGCTCATGGTGATTAGCTTACCGAGTCATTTACCGTATGGTGTACCTGGCAGTGTGATGCAGGCTGTTAGTATGATCTACATCCAAATACCAATCAGACAAGTTAAAGTTTGTTCAAACTCAATTGAAAACACAGAAGGAAAAGAGTAATAAAACGAAGTGTTTATGAGCTGTGTTAATAATCTCTGTATGAATAGTTCCTTGACAGTGTTGAATTGTTGTTCATACAACACCTTTTTTTTCCCACATCTCAATTGACAACAACCCACAGAAAGAAGAAACTCTTTGATTTATTGCTTTACTGTTAGAAGTGCAGCTCTTTTTTAATGGCCTGTTTGATAGATGGCCCAGTCCTCTTTGAGTACTTTCCCACAAAAGGTGGAGGGTGGAGCAGAGGACGATGTAGCAATGGGTAGGAAGAAAACCAGGAGGGAAGCAAAATGAAGGAGAGAAGAGGAAGCGAACATTTAAATGCAACTGTAAGAAGTCATTAAAGGCTGTAGAAGAGAGCTCCATTTATAATTGTATCCAGCCAATCCCAGCATGGGGGCACGCACCAGCCTGACCACTGAGAGAGTCTTTGCTAAGGGGGGTACGATCCAAAGGCAGAAGGGGGCACTCCAGGGGGGTAAATGGGGGGTATACGAGTCCTCTCCAAAACCTTAATTCCTAGAAAAACACAAATTGGTCATTCATTTTCCTCCTCCTCCCCTGATGCTTTGACCCTCACTCACTCAGCCAAGGGAATCATCAGTGACTGCTGTTTAAGGCAGAGCCAGGGCCAATCTTGTACTATGGCGTCACTATGGAAAATGCATATCCACCCAAGTGGTTTCGTCCCGCATCACATCAATATATCAGTCTTTGAATGGTGTCTGATGGAGATAACATTTAGTAAAGCTCACAGTACAGCAAACAGGGCACACATACCACTCTGGGTATTTTTTTGTCAAGTTTACGAGGCCCCAACTATTCACACGTATAAATGTTGTCTTTTGTCACAAAAAGAAACTGTGACACAATATGCCATAGGGTCACTGTTATGTCCTTATGGACACAATCATATGTGATAAGTTAGATTATTTTCCAACACCACATCCTCATTTTCCCTAAGTAAGCTACTCTTCCGTATTTTTCCACATTAGTATCCATTTATGATTATGAATGAAAGCTTGTCAAAGAAATTCCATATCACTCCATTTTCCAGGCTGATTGCAGCTCCTGAAGCATTCCAGACGAGTGCATGTCATGACGTCTGCCTAATCCCACATTAGTCTCCATTTCCGAGACACGGCCTAATGATTCCACTATCTCCACAAATTAGGCCACCGTTGTTGCACACACACACACACACACACACACACACACACAGTCAGATGTGTGTGCTCAAAATCAAACAAACTTGCACACAAAGTCTCACGCACGCTTTCAGTTCATGCACGGCTCTACCCTTGAGAACTCCTTCCCAAGCCTTTTAACGCATGCAGGACTTTGAGTTGCCAGTAATGTACATCCAATACATGTAATGTATAGCCTATAATGTCAGCCACATATGACACACATTTCATTGGGTGATTTACTGGTTAACAGTTACTGTTGAAACACATCCAGCATTACGGAATGAAGGGAATGAAATCTAAACATAAATCAACTCATGGGGTCGCTCTGTAAGGCAAGACTCCAGTTTTGGGAACTGGTAGTGTGCACGCACGCACACACACAAGAACACACCAAGGATGGATAGGCTGTAGAAAAGACACGTCTTGCCCGATATATTGTGGCTTTTACTGCTGTTGGCTTATGTTCCACTTAACGCTCTTTATGTTAACACACACAGTATATCACTCCAAACTGCCTCTCAGCTCACTGCTAATCCAGTGGGCCAGTGATCCACTGGGTCACTGACTGACACCAGGCAGAGCAAAAAGACTGCTGGATCACATCTACAGTACAGCTAAATCACACAAACCTTTTTGAGAGTTGTAGGCACACATCTACACACAAAAGTTCATACACTATGCTGTATATCTATCACCAGAACACCCACATCTTGTGCGTGTACCACGTAAAACCAGAAGAGAGTATCATTTGACATTTTTCAAACCTGATTTCTTGGGTTGCAAACACTTATTTCACTGTTAACTAACTTTTTTGTCATTTAATGATGTCCGATCAACAGTGCAAACCTGAAAATATTCCATTAACATTGATGTAAAAAAAACAAAAAAAAAACAGCATTTCCTCCCATTTGAGAAGCTGATTTTATTTATTAATCATCTATATGTTTTCTTATTAATCTTTTTTTTCATTTAAGGTAGTAATGTCAAAGATCCTCATTGAAATACATTTTTTAAGTCACTGTTTATCGACCAAATGAGGTAACACAATGGTGATTGAGCCTATAGCCACTGACTGCAATATTTATATGTTTGCAGTATTAAGAACTTAGTTACTGCTGATGCAAACCGAAGATTTCTCTCTGCTGCAGCTTCACATTAAAAGCATTTAACCGGCGGAACACGAGTTGACATTTATTATAAAGTAGACACAGGAAATGCAATGTGTTTATCCCTGCCCCAACACTGGAATTCTCTTCCACCCACCATCCAATTGTGCCCCACTATCAAGATCCTCAAGAGACATCTTAAAACACACTTGTACTCATTAGCTGTTAACTGCTCCTAACTTAATCAACCCGGATATTTCTCCTGAAGTCTCTCATCTGTGTTGTCACTGTGCGCTCTCTGTGACCATGTGCCTTTACTACCATTATTATTGTCATTATTATCTATCATCACTCCGATCTCTCTTCTAATGTGTTTTGTTTCCTTCTTTTTGTTTTTTGTTTGTTGTAAAGTGCTTCGGATCAACTGCGTTGTGTGTAAAGTGCTATAAAGATAAAGTTCATTGGCTGACACTGACACTGTTGTTCATTGGCAGTGGGTATTCAAGACAGGGAAACGGTCTTTTTTAACAGTGGATCAGTTTGAAATTCTGCAGGGAGTAGTATTTTATGCCGTCTGCAGCATAAAATCAGATCATGGTTTCTCATAGAATTAAGGAAAAAGGACAATTATTGTCTGATAAAATGTCACTTTGTTTTGCTGTCCCCAGTATTCTGGGACATTAGGAAACCACATCTGCTGTTACCACCAGTAAATAGGATGGCGCCAAATCAACCAGGACTAAAATCTTAAAGATTGTCAATGCAACAAAAGAGGCTCTCAAATGTTAAACACAAGCTGAATAAACCAGTTTATAATGAGCCAAATGTTCATCAATATCAGGAACAATTTAAAATAAAAAAAATCTGATAGATGGTAGTTTTTGGTAGTTTTGGTTTAGTACCAATAAAGTTTTGAGGTTTTATACCCACCCAACATGAAACCATGCAAGTGAGAGCAATATGTACACGATAGCACACTACATTATAGGTGTGTGGCACATTAGGTCTCTCCATCTATTGCCACACCTAAAACAGATGTAAGCCCTCTATGCATTACATATCCCATTCATATTCACATGAATCTCAAGACTGATTCATATATGTGGAGCAACAGTAGTAAATGTCTGAAGGCTAGGGG
>NW_022280032.1:14045579-14063295 GCF_004355925.1 Anarrhichthys ocellatus
GGGGGGGGAGTCTGGAGAAATCATTTTAATGTAGCTACTCAATTGCTGAAAGGTAAGAATGCTTTGAAATAATGAACATACTTATTTTTCCTTCAAACAACATGCGGTGGAAAAACTTCATTCCTGATTTTATGTGCTCTGCAGACAAATTTAAATTCACTACTGTTGCACAAACTCTGTATTGGACTCTGTATTGGAGAGGTATTGGAGATTGTATAGGATTTCCAAAAAATGCAAGAATGTCGATTTGAACAATGATGCAAGAATAGCCATGCTGAAAAAAACAACAACTAGTAAGTCTGTTATGGAGTAAGACACTGTCAGACTGAAGCCTCAAGTTGGACTTTCCTCCTGTAGCTGCAGGTTAGTGACTAAAAACATCTCATCTTCCAGCTGTAATATAACCCATGGCTACACACAAGAGACTAAAACAAATGCTTACACACAGAGCAAGATCTGTGAGACAGGTCTTATAAGACTATCTCGCTATGAAAGTTCTGTCAACAGCACAGCTCCTCTGAGTTTAGGATGATTGCCATTCTGCTGCTTCAGATGATCAGCATGGACATAATGTGTGCCAGTGTGTGTACATGTGTGTGTGTGTGTGTGTGTGTGTGTGTGTCAGATGTCCCATACTCTACTCTAGTGCGGAGATTTGACTTGGCATGTGGAATCATCTCAGCCAAATAGCAGAATACTTTCCTTGTTTAATGAAAAATAAACCCTCGAGGCAAAATAGGAAACTAAATGTCTTGTAAAGAAGGCTGTGTTTTTTGCAGTGTGGGCAGCCTTGATGTCAAAGTGAAAACAGCTGAGAAGTGACACAGTGCAATCATCACCAGGGCTGGAAAACTATAATTCAGTTTTTAACTGTTCTGTGAATTACATTATTTTATCTTTACAGCAAGTCTACCTTTAATATACAATCACAAAGCGTACGTATATTACTTTCTTATTCCCGATTGCATGCTGTGACAGTGATTACAACATCACAGTTTCTCTCCCGCACCTGCAAGAAATTAAAACCATATGTCCTGTAAAAGAAGTGAACTCTACTAATAAGTTGTTTTAAATGAGACCATCGGTTAAACACCTGAAATAAGTATGATTTATAACGACTAGAACAACCGGCTATTATCACAACACATATGCACAACATAATCACTGCTCTTTAAAACTATGACAGAGTTTATTCATCTCTAACAATACTGATCAAAAATCAATAATATTATAAATCAACAATACCACTACTTAAAAGCAACAAGCAATCAAGTGGTGAGGGGAGTGTGTGTGTGGGGGAGTATGTGTGTAGGTGTAGGAAGGGGAGGAGGGAGAAAAAAGAGAGAGCAAGATGGTGGACGAAGTCACATGAGTGATTACGCAGTCAGTCAAACATGCAGTCAGAAAGACTTCATAAAAGGTGAAAAGGTGTTTAGGTGGACAGTTCACGTCCAAAGAACAGAGAACAAGCTGTACACAAGTATGATTACACTACCAGTGAAACCCCTCTTTACACTGTAGATAACTTCTGCCTGTCATTTGCAAAGTGAGGAAAGATTTAGTCCCATAAGAAATCTCAGAATCTCCTTGGTAGCAGATGAGCCATAAAATGCGGAGACAAAAATCTCAGGCATCTGCTTTTCAAAAGGCCATCAGGGAGTCTGGACTTTCTCTTGGTTACATAAGGAATGGAGCTTTAAAGTCTAAATGCCTTTAACAGCACAGCTACTGCCCGGCCACTAAGTTTCCTCCCCTCCCTCTTTGCACAAACTTACCCTATAGACCATAGCGGCTGTGTAAACCTGCTCCCTAAAATGACCAACAACCAAAATTCCAAAAAGGTTCGTAACGATGCGCTTTATAAGTATAAACATTTTCACTTTCAATTAAGAAGAAGTGGATGATGTAGATAGATATAGGCGGCATGTCACGACATCGAGGTCTGATAAGGTTGCAGGACAGACTAAACTACAGGGGAGGAAAATGAAGGTTACAAACAGAATTATTGTTGACAGAAAAGCTAAATAAAGGATTTATGAGAGAAAGAAATACAAAAGAAAGACAGAAAGTGAGAGAGGAAGGACAATGTTATTCTCTTTTGAATGCTCCCAGCCTGAGAAAAGACACCACCAGCTCTTGTAAAATTTGTTTACATCTTTCAAGCATCTCATCGTTTTTAACAAGGCCAAGAACTTTCTTAACAGCAGAAAAATGAGCTTTGTTTTTTATTTGGGAGCAAAAGGGAAAGTGAGCATCTCCTTCGACGTGAGCCAGCAAGCACTTTTTTTATTAGAAGTGATAGTACATGCGTCTATACGTGTGCGTGCGTGTGTGTGTGTGTTTGTGTGTGTGTGTGTGTTTACACAGCTGGAAGTACAGAGTGGAATCACTTCAACTGGCGGGGGTTCCTGGGGTGTCTGCTGTGATCCCATTAAAAGGCAGACAGGCTCTGGCAGCCTCTCCAGAAAACAAGAGGACTTCACTTACCAAAATATCCCTGCATTACAGCTCAAAAAGCAGGCCAAATCCCTACAAACCCCTGTTGAATTCACTTAGTGGGCACACGGTTCCCTTTCTAACCTCCTGATAGCTGATTGCTCTGGCAGGGTTCAGGTGGATCTGCTGAGTGGCCTCCAGCCCAGTTTCCATTCAAGTTTCCACTCAGACCCAGACTCCACACTCTCATCTCTCTTGCTCTCACCCCAACCCGCCCTCTTCACATCCTCCTCCTCAGGCAAAGTCCAAAAGCCCAAAACACTCACGACAGATTTACTGAAAGCTCCATATCAGTAGGTGTTTAAATATCTATCTATCTGTCTGATAGTCTCTCTCTCTCACTGTTCTTTGCTTCCCACCATCAACCTGCACTGTGGCGGCTGCCCTTGGAGCTTCCTGTAGATGTGATTCACCAATGAGGAGATATTACACTGAGCATATTTGTGGTGGAGATAAAAAAAAAACTCAACGATCCCAGTCCCTGATCTATCCATCTCACTAATAGCTGTTCTGAGTCATGGTCTGAGTTACGGGACGGAGGGCAGCATAGCGCAATCCAGCGTTACATTATCGATTCCCAGCTCACCTCAGCAGGGCCACGCTCCGCCTGCCTGCATGCCGGCCAGTTTCCCGGAAAATCTACCGGGCACGCTGTGATACCGAGTTCTGGGCATTGACATCCCTCCAGGGCTTACTCACTTATCTAAACAAGGCCTTTTCACATTACACACACGCTTAGACAGGCATCCCATACGAATACGCAAAAAAAAAGCATCAGGATATCAAAACACACACTTGTACGCCTGGCACAGGATGAGACCAAGCATGCTGCTCACTAATCTTCTGGTCACTGTCCTGCAGTCAACAGAAATAAAGTGGAGAGATCAGAACCAATTAGCTGTGAGGGTGAAGTGGGGGGGAAGCAGGCCTGTGAAGGAGCGTGCTGTGGTCCAGCAAGGCCTGTAATGTGGATCAAAGCGTCAACAAAAATGTACTAAGTCTCGGTTTCATCAGCCTGCTGTCCCTGCCCGGCTCTGTTTACAGGCCTGATTGAGCTGCATTGAAAGCAGATCACTGGCTGCTCACTTATCGTTTGTGCACTGTCCAGACCAATAAAACTCATATCCATACATAAACAGGCTGCCAGACCCTGCAGGGAAAAACAGTGGCGTGGCCCACATAGTGAAGCACTCTTGCATGTAATTAAAGCAAAAAACCAAGCAATTAAAATCACATCATCGGATTCACACACTGTGGGAGATGGGGAGAATTGTGGATTCAAATGATAACTGCACTTTAACAACAACCAGACAGACAGACAAATGGGGAATGTGTGTGGTGTGTGTGTAGGTCTAAATCTGCATGCTTTTAAGTGAGATTCAATATTTGATAGCAAAACATAGGCAGCATTTCAGAGGGGAAGATTCAATCCATACCTGTGTGGCCTTTGGTCTTTGGCAAATCAGTGGAGGCGAGGGTCAAAACCGGGGCTGGAGGACACAAAAGGAAAATGTGTCATGCAGCTGTAGCCAGACGCTGCCAATAAACTGGGTCATTCTCCGGACATTTACACAAATCTACAGTTACAATTCAAACACCTTTGAAATAAGATTTGCCTCATCCATCAGCGATGTAAAGGCAAAACAAGATTTTATTGCACTTAGCAGATTATGTACAATGGTCTTCATAGCAGACTGCAAAGATCAGAGAGACCAGATCTTTAATTACAATGATAAAACCTGAAGCCTCCTAAGCTGATCTTTCTGCCCAAATGGTCTCCTATTTCTCGAGCTGCCTCTCGACATGCAGAGGTGGAAATCTTTAGCAGTCAGTCAAACATTTGACAAGATTTTGCAGCAGCGATGAAAAAAAAATGGAAAAGTGGCATCTTAATGTGGAAACTGTGATTATTTAGGACAGGACAGCAACCCTGAGAACAGCCATCATAAAACAGAATGGTACATTTTTCTTGCTCCCGTGGGCCAATTTGCTATGCAGTCAGTAGACGTTGAAGCACATTAAACAAACAAATTAAACAAGTGGCATCAATAATCCGAGCAGTGAAGAACAAGCTTTGATTTTAATTGGAAACATGTTCAGTTAAACCTGGGTAGGCACTCGGGATACACTGTTCCATACAATTCTAAACAGTAAACTTCAGCGGATTTATTCATTTATTTTTTTAAAGAGGCTTGCACGCAAAAATGCTGACTGTTAAAACAGATACAGATACTGTGTCGTAAATCATTTACTCAATCACTACTCGGAGGTCTAAACAGAGGACTACCGGGTGGTTAAGGAATGAGTCCAACGACCTGGAAAGGAGTTAGCATTTTTACACTTCCGGTTCCATCATCTCAAAGTCAATGTTGTTTTGGTTAGAGGCCTGAGACAAGGTTTGTGGTTTACAAAAGCTTCAAAGAGCCTGGACCAGGCATAACAATGGTTAGGCTGAAATACAGGCCTGCCTGTTGTCACGTCCTGAAAGCATCTCTTTTTTTATTGTAACAAAATCTTTGCATTTATAGGGAACTCACCAAAATGCACTGTGTAACCTTGAGGTACAAACCAGAATTACCACCTTGCGGTTGTATGGCTCAGTCAAACAGCCCAGTTGCAGTTTACATGCATGTCTGTCCAAAATGTAACCATATTATCCTTTTAGCATTTTATCTTTGCATTAAATTGTCATAATTAGCACATGAATTATTAGTGACCTTTGACCAACAAATTCTAATCATTTCATCCTTGAGTCAAAGGGGATGTTTGCACCTTGAGAATGGACTGGACAGGCAACCGAAAAAAATGATGCCTCCGACCACGGCTAGCGCCAGCACATAGGCACAAAAACGTGTCAGGTGCAGTTCCTGTCTCGTAAAACATTTGCAAAGCTGATTTTTTTTTAAGTTTCTTTATATTTTTTTTCATCTAGCCTTGACTAACTTGCAGTCCTCTCCTTCTTTGCTGGCACATTGCAGCTTATTTCCACTCCTATAATCCACTGTAGCAAATCCGTCAACCGGCAAGCATCTGCAGTCAGCGCAAGATACCTCTGCCAACATGTTGATATTTGGTGCAGGTATGGCAAGCTACGGCACGCAAACAACCGGCTAACCAGATTGCATCATGACAGCACATTTTTGAGTGTGCCCACCTGCAGCCTGAAGAAAAAAAACTCCTGTGCTGCCAACAGCTGCATCATGCAAGACCTGTAGGCTGGTCTGCCCCATTCAGACTTCTATGCCCCACTCACAATGCAAGAATTGTTAAATGAGACAGATCATGAGCTGCAATACACCTTCTACGTAACCGGATCCCAAAACACATTCAAAGTGACTCAGGGCCACGTTATTTATTCTAGATCATCTATTTTGAACCACAGTACATCTGTCAGTCTAATGGGAAATTCGTAGCACAGAGCTTTGATAATTAAGACATGTACACCAAACACCTGTTATCATTCCATTTCAACAAGATCTATGGTAAGTGCCTACAGCAATGCACTGAACTGTAGAGAGGGTAAACAGCATGACACGTGCCTGAACTTTGGGAAATATCCCTCAAACACAATGAGCACACAGATACACTCGATGCATATAAAGCATGCATGCACGCAAGTGCCAGACAGATCCTGTGCAGTGCTGTTTTGATAGGCAATGAGTTGAGTGTTGGAGATGAGGATGTGTGTGAAAGACTGGGCCTGCTCGGAAGCTGCTGTGCATGAAGCCTTGGAACACACACATGGAACACGTAATTGAATGAAAAACGGTCTCTCGCTAGATCAAGACAGTTTTCTGGCATCGTAATAAAAGCATGAGGTCGGTACAGGCTTTAGTTTTTTGCTGCATTCGTTGTGTTTGCAGCACTTTGAGCCCTTTCATTAGTCACTCTACATCCTCCCTGTGCCAAAGCGTGCATAATGTCATGAACCTGTGTTGTTCAATCGTTTACAAAAAGTATAAATCAGATCAAATAAAGGGTGGGAAAGAGCTGTTTCCAGGAGTGAGAGAAAGAGACAGAGAGATTGGCAGAGTGATTGGCCGTGCAGTTGTTCCTGCTGCTGCTACTCTCCCTCTTCAGTGTTGCAGATCTCCTGCCAAGATGGACAACCACACACACACATGCACACAAACACACACTTCTCTCTGCTTGGCTTCTCAACCCACACCCTCACACTATCTCTGCCATTCACACTTACATTAACCACAGGCGGCCATGACGTACGAGTCAGTGGCATGCAAACAAGAGGTGCAGCAGTTACATGCACACAAACAAAAATAAATGGTAATGTGTATGCCAGACAAGGGCTGACATAGTGTAAGTGATTTACAATCTATGGATACAGAGAAAGAAACCATATGTGTCAACAAGCTCTAAGTTTTACTTGCTTTTTGCAAACTGGCTTCCACAGTCAACAGAGCATATCTCATTCTACTGACTCGGTGGGAAACTTTTAATTATCTCTTAGAGGAAAAGAAATAGTAGCCCATTCCCTTAAGTGTATGGGAACAGTATCCCACGTGATACAGAACTACCCTCTAAACTTTTTTCACATGTGATTTAACTGAGTGGCCCAAAGTTTAACCTTTAAATTCTCTTGGCTGTCTATGTAGGCATAACAATGTGGGAAGTTTGAAAATGAACATGCTCCAGTGACTGACATCCTGCCATTGATGTCTGATGAAGTCGGGGCAATTATAAACACAATGACAGGATCGGTTTTAAAACTCTCAAGAAGTGATATATTTGGGGTAGAAAACATTTACCAGTAACAAACCGAAATATTTTTTAAGTATTGAAAAATATACATACCTTGTGTTACGCCTGAAATAACTGTGATTAGATGTACAGTTTACACACTGTCATTTTTATTCAGATATCCTGTTGGTACATGTTGTGATGACTTCGGTAACATGTACTTAAACTTGCTGTACACTGGGATTGATTTGCCCATTCAAAGTTACTTGACTTCTAGTTTTTAAAGGAAACATTGGGTATCTCATTTAGATGTTGGCATTCATCTACAAATCCGTTGAATAGAATGTATCACTTGAAGTTGTATTTGAGACAACTTTGTTGGACATCCATTTTTCACCACCTGGCAGTGAGCATTAACATTAGACTATCCAAATGAAGTGTTATTGCTATAAACCCTTTTCACTGTATTATCTAAATCAGATGCAAAAAGTAGGTATGATTTTATGGATGTCAGCCAAATTTTCATTGTAGTGTAGGTTTTCCCAAATGTCAAACAATGGCCACACTTAAAATTTAAAGTCTGCCCCGTCTTTAAAAAGATTAATCTACTCACAAATAACAACAAACATGCAAGATTATCTGTGTTTTACAACTTCTGGCCACACTTGAAGAGAATAAATATTTACTGAGAATGAGGCGATGGATGGATTTAATGGCTTTCAAGGAAATAAGTGAATGGTTTTGGCTTTGAGTCGTAGAGCTGAAGTTTGGCTGTCATGTGTCCTGTAAACCCAGACCCCCTTGTGATGGTTGGTTTTAGTCACTGGTTATATAAAGACAGAAAGATGATTAGAGAGAGAGGATTTAGAGGGCAATGAAAAGCAGACCGTGGCTCACTGAGCAAGTTCCATGATTAATTCCACATTTCTTTCTGGCACATACAGATACCATTTTCTTCTGTTGCTATCCCTCTATCTCCATTTTGCACACACAAATACACAAACCATGCTGCCTTTACACTCACACAGGGCTCAGAGACAGTCCTGCCAACAGGTTTAGGAGATAATGTTACAAAAGTATCAACAAAAACACTGGTCGTGTCATCAGGGTACACTCTAGAGCCAAGGTTTTACAAAAGGGATTACAGTGTGTGCACAGCCTGAAACATTGTCTGCAATTTGAAGCCACTCACTCAAGTCTTATGCATCACTGTCACAAGGACATGCGAGGAGTGTCGACCTGAACGGGAGCCATGAAAATCAAATCCTCTTAAGTGATCCCAAGGTTGGACCAAGCTGTAACTGCCTGGATGTTCCCAATCATTGCTGAACTTGCTGAAACCATGACTTAACCAGCATGACATATTGTTATTCCTGTTTCTAATTAGCTTAGAATCCAGCTTTTTGTCAGAATTATTATCCATGTGAGTATAAGACCCTGGTGTACTGCAGTTCCACCTGCAGCAAGACGACGCGTTCCAAGACCTAGTAGTGACCCACAAGTCTTTAACACTGCTTCATTGCAGAGCTAACATGCACGTTTTCTTTAAAACTGTGAAGCATAATCGTAAACACATTGAGAACGAATGTCTAAATATGTAGAGTCAGTGTTGCCAATCGATAAGAAAGAAAGAAACCCATTATAACTGCAACTTCAGGCTATGCTTTTGACAGAAAGACCATAATTCTCCTGCCAAATAATCCATGTTAATTATGATAAGGAACCTTATTATTCACCCTCGAGGGAAACAAAGTTTTCACAACGATTATTTGGTCTGTGCTTTGCTGCAGGGTTATCGGATCATGCTGATTTATCCCAGTAGAGGTGATGTTTTCACACTATTTGTTATTGTTAAAGACTGTTTGAATAGACACTGAAACACACTAAACAATCCTTCAGGCAACAGTCCTGACTAAACGATGATGTGAAAATACCATCTTCTTGTAGTTGATGACCATGACCAATGAATGTAAGCCAAACAGGGAAAAACAAGGCACATAAGGACACCACTGATTTGATTTTAGCATATTTTTTCTATACACAGCTCTTAGGCTCATTTATTTGAGCTTCCTTCACTCAACTGCTATCCAGATCATAATGTCAACATTCTTTGTATCCTCCAGCGACATGGCTATCATGTCTGATCAGATCATAAATTGGCGAAATGTGCAAGTCAAAACAAATATCTTAAGTGACCCTAGTTTGATGAATGGCACATTCCAGTCTTTCAAACAGAGGTATCCAGTCAAATGAAATATTTATGTGTACGGTGAATCTGCAGGAAGCATCTAAATCCAAAATCAAGATCATGCTTTAATCCAAACCAACGTCCCACTTTAAACCAGTAGCCATGACAATCTGAGGCCAAATCACACTTCTGCAGGAACAAAATCATTGCAGCACTATGAAGCAAAACACCCAAAACAGCCACACCACAACCTATCCTATCATATATCCTCACGCTAGCAGAACTAGAGAGGCCAGGAACCTACGCTGCAGTAAACCACAAGTCTCTTAGGGATCGTGGGCAGTATGAACGGAAATCCAGACACAGACAACACTACTGTTTACCTGCCCGAGATCGAAGCTTCCACGTGTAAATTTACACAAATGTAAATTTGAATGAAAGATATGTAGACATAGAAGTCAATGATCTCAGTCTTAAATACTTAGTAGTAGTGCTACTTACAAATAAAGCATTAGGCTGTGGACTTATGGTCCAAACCAGCTAGCCCGTTGATTTATAGAGAGCAGAGCAGTGTGGTATCACATA
Source organism: Anarrhichthys ocellatus (assembly GCF_004355925.1). Classification (NCBI taxonomy): domain Eukaryota; kingdom Metazoa; phylum Chordata; class Actinopteri; order Perciformes; family Anarhichadidae; genus Anarrhichthys; species Anarrhichthys ocellatus. The sequence goes on from NW_022280032.1 coordinate 14,055,547, forward strand.
CTTGTTGGACCACGGCACTCTTTGGCGAGTGAGACGGCTATTCCAAGCCAATGCAGCAAACACCGGCTCACCCGGCATCCCTCTCTAAACCCTTCCACCCCCTTCATGGCTACTGGACATAATGACTTACCCCCACTAAGTCAGAGCTGTTTTTCAGGCACTGAAACCTAAAAAACAACACTAAAAGTGGAGGCTCCTTTTGTAGTTACAACTTGTTCTGCCAAGAAATCAAATTTATGACAAGGTTCGTCTACAATAACAGATTAAAGCCCTATGAGATGGGAATGCCTGTTTTTATTCTGCCTACATGAGGAGTATTCAATGGAAAGTAGAGGGGGAGAGACGTTCTGGTTAGAGTCTAAGTACACTGCAAACGTACTCAAGTGATTATTTGCTGTAGGAAGAGTGTGTGCTGGAACTGGACAGAGGCACTGTATCTCTGAGGGAACTGAAAACATTTGGTATATTGGTGAGGTTGGATCCAGAGCCAGCGTTAAGAGTGTGCCTCATGTCTCAAACAATGCTTTTGAGTTACAGCGCATTGTTTGCGGTTAGGACATGTGGTTGAGTAGAGGTCTAGTGCACATTGTGAACTCTACTTTCTGTAGCTCTTCATTTAAATCTCTGCAGTCTCAACAAAAGAGAAATGCTGGCTCTGAGGTCAAAGTTAATAGGATTGACACTCATCCATCTGTTTATGAGGTATACTCTTACATGTTCTTTCATCCATTTCATCTTTGTTTATCAATGTGCTATGCAGCATGAATCTTTCAAATGTAATTAATCATAGGGTTTATATTCTGAAGATCAAGTATTGTAGGGCTCTTTGTCATCAGTCCATCTATGTTACTACAGTCAATGTATAAGATGCCAAAGTAGCAATACAGCTGATCACACAATGGGTGTGGCAAAGTCACAACGCAGCAAGAAGGTCCTGGGTTCTGATCAAGAAACATCTGCAATTTCGCATATTTTCCCCATATCTGTGTGGGTTTCCTCCCTCACTACAAAGTTGTGCTAGAGAACACATTCTCATCCCAACTCGTCACATACTGACACTTGGTCAGGCCCTTGACTTCACTTTCTACAGTCGCAGTTAGTGGTTAACTTTGTGAATTCAAACAATAGCACTTGCTTAGGTTTAGGCAACGTAACTTAGTTAGGTTTATAAAAAACATAGTGGTTGGGCTTAAAATAAGTATGTATACTAACTTAAAAATACCTCACACAACAACTTTGGGACAAGAACACCGGTCTCCTGGTTGAAGTCCTGTGTTTGTTTGACCCATCAGACAACCTGAGAATGACAACAGGGTATGTCAGTATGTGTTTTAACCCTGTGATATGTCACATTATGACATGTTACCTAGTCCTAGAGCTTGAAATCTGCTTTGATAAGCACCAATGGGCACATCATCAGGACTTGACATCCACTTCTACAGCCTGCCTTATGGCTGCCATATGTCAAAGATTTATTCGTATGATTTTTGTGAATCAAGGATGGTCACACTGTATTCCATAAATTATCATCAGTAGTGTAAATCACCCGATTAAAAAATAATTACTATGTATGCACTACGGTTCCATCATTTTAACAGGATGTCTGACCGCCACCGTCATGGGTTGTATGAAAAATCAGTTTTCGTCTAAACGCCCCGTTTTTCCCAGAAGAGACAGCAGGAAAAATACAAACAGACATCCGAGTTAATGTTTACTCTACAGTGCAAACACGCAGTAAACCTGCCTGGAATGTACAAGTGAGCACTGGAGTATGTAAAAAGTGAATACGCACAGCGTATTCAGCGTATTCAGTGTGGCTAGGCCAGATCCATTTACTATCAAAGCATATCACCAGTCAACTGACATCACTGCATTGTGAGCACAAACAACACAGAGCCAAGGAGCACTGGGAAAAGCTATTGCGGAAGTATAAGACTGGAATTGTTGAGGCATACCGGTCATATTTGACACTGACAGAATTGGTTAGATGCCACCTACCGTAGAATTCATATTTCTTCCATATTGTGCAGTAAATTTAGCAGCAGCTGCGACAGAAAATCTCAATTTTCAGCATCAATGGCAATTCCAGTGACAGCCTGCCACATGGGCTGCGCCTGCCATTGGGGTGGGGGCTTAGTGAAAGAGGCTAGCAAAACAACATTCTCCAGCAATGCTAATTGGCATACTTTCACATGGGCTGGAATGCTATGATAACATCCACCTCCATTCCCAGAGGAGGCCTTGATCCTGCAGGCGTTTACTGGGTCAGGGGACCTTAATGTGGATGAAAGCAAGGTGGAGGGGCTTCATTATGGATATACAGAGCGGGGGATGGTCTCTCACTCTTCAACTGACTCTTGGTATTTGGATATGTTTGGGGATGCTGATGCTTATAGCAATGTTTTTTTTTGATGCACTGGGGGACAGAGGGAGGCTTTGGCTAAAATGTCTTGTCATTTAGGGGCCTCTGCTGTCAGGTAGCTGTCACGGCCCATGCACAGCGGGGGGCCATGAGGCAGGGGGGAGTAGTGAGGAAGCGGGGTGGGTTTTGGGACAAAGTGGAGCCCTGTCTCTGCAGGGATGGTTACAGAGGCATGGGATTGATGGGGTGGTGATGAGAGATGGAGATGTCAGGGAACAGACACCCATTCAGAGTGGGACCAGTAAGGGAGGCCTACTGGGGAACTCTGGGGCCCATCATCACCTACGCTCTCTGACCTGGGCTGGGGAGGAAACATTGTGGGAGGGAAGAGTAGAGAAAAATGGGGACTGTCCAGTAGGGTTTACACACATCGACCCACTGTTGTTTTATTATTCTGGAGTGTGACCTGAGCCAGCTGCCCCGGCTTCTACAGAGCCTACAGTATGTGTCCACGCAAGATGCTGTGAATCAATTACTTCTCTATGCTACCTAAATAAATACAAACTTCACTGTGTGTCATGTTAGTAGGTTGTGGAGAAGAAATAACAAACCTAGCTGGCTTCCTTGAGTGGAGGACATGATATTTTCGGTCACAGCTCCATCTCAGGGCCTCCCAGATATGTCTGAGAGCAGACACACAGAAATAGGAGACTGATAAGAATCAGTCAGCAAAGGTCATACCAGGTACTCAGAGGGAGACTGCGGTAGATATGCATATATAATGCAAGTATGCATCAATCCAATTTTGTCGCTATCGATTCCAATACCTCCGCTCAGGATACTGCAGGTGCTAGTTATTGATTCAATGGCAGTGTTCTCTTTTTACCAATTTTAAAACCTGTATATCTCACTGCAAAACTTAATTTAGGTGTTTGTACGGCCCTATTTATAGTAGACAGTAGAGAGATGACAATAAACCAAGGTCCCTGGCTGAATGTGCCTGAGGACAGTGCAGTTCATCGATAGCGATTCAACCACCATTTTTGATCATTTTTGAAATGGTGTCATCGAACCGTTATCCGATCTGGTTATTAGGGTCAGTATGGGCCCCAATTGTAAGATGTTTTATGTGTGCATGCACGGTGTGTTTCTATGTTTATTTGACAACATTCTCATCTATGGGAGGGTTGAGGTTCTTTTCATTCCTTGCGGCCTTCCCGCGCTGTTGCCGTAGACAGGCAGAGAGATGAATGAATCGGCTATTGTTTGGGGTGCATGTGGCATACACGTCAAGGGACAGAGTAACCAGAGACAGACCCTCTCCACATCCCCACCAGGGATCTGAGCCAGAGAAACTCTAGTCACGTTCAAATAAATTATTTCCTGTCCAAATTGACACCCTTCCGTTGCCATAGTGTGGCTTTGGTTTAGTTTACAGTAATTTGGAGTCTGGGTGGCACAGGAATGTGGTGCGGGACAGAAGCTTATGGAGCACTTAAGATGTGCTCAAATTATGGGGTGGGTTTTCCCAACACTTATCACATATACAGAAGAGGTGTACCTGCTGGTAGAAAGAAGCAAGTCATTATTTAAAATGGGTTAAATATAAATGTCAACAAAGCCATACTCCTGCACTGTTGAAATTTAAATCTCTCCTTGTTCTTTCTCTGTAATAAAGCCTTCACTAATCATCACTCTGTCAAGATAATCAGACCCATTGATCAATTTTTGTTTATAAATGTCAATGTTAGTCTGTGTTGGTTAAATGGGCAGACGCCCCCCCCCCCCCCCCCCCGACATCTCATACACACTACCATTTAGTTGGACCAAAGTGGCATATAATGACCAACCTTAAGGTTAACTGAAGATGCTAACCTCATGTGAAACGTACTACTTTGTGTCCAATATCAAACAGATCATATTTGAAGCTCCCTCAAAGTTGGACAATGCATTTGTAACAAAACATTTACCACACTAAAAGCATTCAGCGCCGTGTGTGTATGGTTTGTGTTAGGTATAGTATTGACAGCCGCACAGCAATAGTGAACGTTCACATACCCATGAACAGTGAAGCAGGCGGACTCAGTTTTGGTCAATTTCAAACAATGATAGACCAACATGTGGTGCAGTCTTTATTTCCAATAAGCAAGATCTAATAAACGTTCCCCATGTACACAAGGAAGACAGACACATGGTGTTCATAAGCATCATAATGCCCTTCCTGCTAAAAGGTAATGGAAACCCCACTGCACAGATAAATTAAATACACACATGCACACTTCCACAGCCAGATAGCATCTCTTTTACACTCACTGTCTGTTCCCTTGTCTCTTCCACAGTTTTCTCCTGTCATCATCTAGATTGTCAGCAGTCTATCCAAATTCCTGTTTTAATGTAAAGACTTGCATTCGATTGGAAGATGAGGTCTGCAATATAGCTCTTATTTAAGTCAGCGTCCATCTTTCCTGCTATAGGTAAAGACAGGGCAAGTGAGGACTATCAGCACAGCATAGCGACAAATGACCTGCACATACTAATGCAGGAAGCAGTGTGCCCTAGATGTAGTGAGGCAGAAAGTAAGGGTGCGAAGGTCAAGGTTGATGATGGTCATGTAGCACGTCTTACTTTCATGCAGGGGACAAGAGTTGGCGTCTTGTTACAAACATGCAATGAATATTAACTGTCCCTGAGTTTAATTGTGCTTTAGTTGCCATGTGCAGATAAAATAGTATTCTGAAAAAAGTGGCCGTAATCCAGGATTTTTCAGAATAGCCAAATATGAACATTATTTTCAAAGGTTATAGGGTTGGGACAACCCCCCCTCATACATGGATATAAACACATGAACACATGACATATGTCCAGTTGAAGCAAGATAGTGGGGAATAGACCAGGCATTTCACTACAGTACAGTCTATTTCAAATTGAGTTATGCAGTGGTTATGTTTTCCAGTCACATATTACTGTGGAAATTAAAGCAGTCTGACTTCACGCTCAGAAACCCTATGTAGCTGGGGAACAAGCAGAGGCCAGCTATATTTCAGCCGCTAACCCCAAACTGTTTCCAATGTCTGGAGGCCGGCTCCTAATGGCAGAGCTCATCAAAAAACAGCGTTCTCCAGATGAGAACTTTTACTCGACAATCCAAACCATCCTTCATCTCCAACTGTGGAGCGCTGATAATGTCTGCAACACGGACCACTAGGGTTCCTATTGGTTTTAATAAGAGACGAGGCCGAATGTCAGTGTTTATAAAAGGACGCCTATTATCATTATTACCATTGCGTATTTTAATATGTAGCTGCCCTGGCCATGACCACTTACAACCTGATTATTGCAATAAATCTCTCCAGGAACAAGACACAGAGTAGTTAGTTTCTTTATGGCCATCGCTCGTCTTTCCAAGGCTGATCACCACATAGAACAAAAGATCAAATGCGTAGCGAAGGCAAGGCCATGACAGTTAATCTCTCCATTTGAAAGACAGAAAAACATGTGTAGAGTTTACAGTGAGCCAGTGGAACAATCCAGCCTTGCAGTGTGTGACAACAAGGCCGGGTTAGGTCCACAACAGTTAAGGTTAATGCTGAAACATGAAGTAAAGCTGGGCGACTCTGAAAGATGCTAGCAGGAAGAAATACACAGTGCTGGCTGCTGGGAGATGAAGGGCTGTTGTTTTTGTGCCTGCAGTCTTGAAGAGAAAGAAGGGGTATAATCCGAACACGTGTGGAAACTTGCTGTTTTACTTCATTCTCCTTCAGCGTCCTTTTTATATAACCTCCCAGTTTAATACTCTACACAGCGATTCAATTGGAGACACCCAATAGAGAAATTCCAAGGTAGCAGCATTAAATCAACTATGCAGACACTCTTCAAACACACATGCAGGGTGTTAAGAGGTCAGGTTCACACAGTTCTGTAGGGGACAAAATAATCTGTGATCTCATGCAGTCTATAAAATACATTTTTCAGGTAATTTTCAGATTGTCTAGTCTGGACTCCACTGCACAAAATTGCTACATTTATCAAAAATAAATTTCAAGTGCAACAACAGATTTCCTTTTCACTTCGTCCCCCGCTATAGGTCCGATTCTCTTGACGAATACTTGATTCATCTTTTTGGACTTGCGGCAGAATAAGGTTAGCAGCGGCTAATGTGTGGCGAGTGCAGTGGGAAGTTAACAAAGAGGACAGGCCACTAAAACAGCAGACATGATTAAAACAGTTTAAATGGATCACAAAAACACACAAAAAAACATAACCTGGCAGTGGAGAAGATGTATATCTCCTCTCTTTTTCTCTACTCTACTGGAGGACCAATCCAAAATGACACAAGGCTGAGAGTAGGCGCATCGAACTGTGTGCAGATTTGCATTTTTGCATACGGTTTGAGTTAATGACAATGTGTGTATCATTTTAATCTTGAGCCATTGCCTGAGTCTTTTGTGATGGTGGGTGGGAGCCAAGGCCTGGCTCCACTACTCCATGTGAGATCTGGCTCTGTTTACCTAGTCCTGATGGAGTCCAGATGGGCTTCCTATGACTCCCCTCTCATTTACTGGCTTGCCGAGTCTGGACCACTGATTCCAGCAGCCGAGTTTGGAGGATTGTCTCTGGATGGGTGAGGAAGATGGTTCTAAATTGGGAGGTAAGAGATAGTTGATGGTCCATCATGGCAAACCTGGATATCAATTGCTGTGTCCAGCTAGGGATGGAGTGAAAAATATTCACCACAGGAAGTGACAAAAAGACCTGGACTTTGTTCCTTTGTGGGGGGAAGTTACATTGGTGGAGGACTGGTGGCTTAACTCAGTCCCATTAATAATGCAAATAACTGAGGTTTGACTGATACAGTGAATGCATAAAATAATCCTACACTTCAACCTTTATTCACAGACCCTAAGGTGGCGTTTTCTTTTAAGACTACACAAGACTTCTACTGGGCCAGGTTTCACACTCTTTACGGCTAGCCTCAACAGCAAACCTTCCTCTCCTCCATGGAGAAGACAAGGGGCTTCAGGGGGAAAAAAGCCTCTGGGCATAATGCAAAGCCCAGTTTCTCTCTGTGGAAAAGCACTCCTAAGCTTTCAGTGTAATAGCTTCCATGTGCAGAGCCCCAATTCTCCAAACAAAACAGTGATAACATGGAGAATGATTCATGTTATTGCATTGCACGTCAAGATCTTCAAAGGCTGACACTGAGAGATGTCCTCTGATGACTGCTGAGGCTATAATGTTAGATCTGATTAGATAGATCACCAAAAGCCCCTCATCTCTCTATCTCTTATACACATACTGTATGTCACAATCACTCATACTGTATGAGCAAAGCACAGCATGCAACATATACATATACATACATATATATACATACATATATATATATA
>NW_022280032.1:14073295-14076304 GCF_004355925.1 Anarrhichthys ocellatus
ACATATATACATACATACATACATACATATATATATATATATATATAGTATAATTGTAAGCCATCACAACCTTTAGACATATGCATAATAAAAAATCCACCTCAGAAAATATACATTTCCTTTATAGAAACTGCCTTCAGTATGCATGCATTAACATACAGGTCATAGTCCTGCACAAAAAGATACATACTGTATACATCCTAACTTGACGGACCTTTGTCGTAAAGTAAGAGCATAAACCCAACTCTGTCAAAAGACTACCTGTGATTACAAGCTAAGAGCTGGAATGACTACCAGAGTTCTTCAACAGATACAAGCTTGTCATCTGTCACAAAATGATGGAATTGACACGATTCCAAATAAAATGAAAACACACCCTGCCTTTGACAAGTCCTCATTTTCCACCCAACGTATTACTTTGCCTCAGGCTCTTACTGTTGCTGATGTCAACGTTACCAACTATAGATACTAGATATAGAACACACTTTCATCAACGCATGCTTACATTGAGTGTGTAGACAGAGCAGCAGTGAATGTGCAAGTACATACACATACAGAGCGGAAAGTTCACCACGGACACACACATTTTATTTTGAAATCAATTCATCATCCCGGCCTTGAAACCTGAGATCGTTGGGTCAGTTGGGAGACATGTGCAAGGTAAAGATTTACAAATATGCACATGTATGTGTGCTGTTAATTATCACTGATTGCACTCCCTTGCTTCCTCGGACACCTCTCTGCTCACACAACTAAAGCCATGCTGACAGTAATCCAGATTACACTGGCCTGAGTCAGGTCAGTGTGCAGAGCAGCCTCCACATACATGAAGCTTGTCAGCAGGGTCTACGAATGCTGTGCAGTTTGGTTCCCTCCTCCACTCTAACTTATGGTTGTAAATAGTTGTGACACCACTAATGCACAGACATGTTTGATTTCTGAAAGCAACAGTCAAACCTCTGGGCTAAACTTTGGCCTGTGAGCCTTGTGCCTTGCAGCACAGAGCTCAGTATGAAAGCAGCATCCGTTTGGATCTGTATCATACAATAGAATGGGAGGCAGACAAATGGGGCTTATTGCATTCATGTGGTGACAGACGCTGCCGTGATTTGTGTTGAGTATATACATGTGCATAGTAAGTGCATGTGCCACACTGTCCTGACCCCGCATTTAATGAGCATGTTAATAATTTATGACACCATGGGGTTCAGAGAGAACATTAACTGAAGTTTTTCGATGACAACTATTTGTTTGACGTCTTTATCCCCAAAGGGGTCCTTACATGTGGCAGCACTTCCAGTACATCCAGACTTGCACCCATGTCCAAAGAGCACTATTAAAGGGCTGTCATTGTTCTCAGACCAGCCAAGAGTAAGAACTGGCATGAGTTGATAGTTTGTGGGCTCGATGGAGACAATGTTACAGATGGTTTATTAATCTGTCGGGTCCCATCATAACAAAAGCCACTTTGTTGTTGTTGTCACCGAATTTTCCTGAACAGATGATGTCAGAGTCCAGTCCACTGCCCTGCAAAACCCACATCTGTGACCTCATAAGGCACCAATGTAGCTGGTCTCCCTCATCACTCCTCTCCTCTGTTCCCCCCAGAACAGCCGGTCTTCACCAGCCGACTCCCCCGCCAGTCATAAAGTCAAAGTGACAGACAGTCTTAGCACGAGTCGTGCCCAGGACTTAAGGAAGGAACAAAACCAATAAATATAATTAAAAAGGCACTCCACAATTTAATTGCATGCATGGACATTTATATGCATCAGTATTTAAGCCAGTTGGAGAAAGTAGGCAAGTGGTGCTGATACTTTCCATGAGTCCATTACTTGACACCCATGGGCTTAGACATTTACCCCAAACTCACTGGACTGGCCTGCAACAGAGTGGCTGCCCAGGTATTTATATGAATGACGGGTAAATGGATATCCGCTCCTAATGCTCAACAGTTGCATGAGCAAACACAGTCCTTCCACCCGCAGTAGTCCTTCTCACACTCTGTTAAAACGAGTCTATTTTCTTTTTTCTTTCAATTTCCCTTTGCAATTTATGTAAAAAAAATAATCTGGCCAGAATCTGCGGCAAATTTTTACATCAGTGATTGTTATTCCAAAATCTGACAGATGACAAAAATACTGCACTCACTCAACCAACCAACCCACCCACCTGCGGTATTATGGCATGGATATGTCTGCACTGGCAGGTATAGATCCCTTGCGGCTACATCTCCCTCTTACTTAACCCGCTGTCATGTTGCTCCAGGAATATTTGTTGAAAAAGCTGCGAGCCATTGGACTACTGTAGTTGTGGAATGAGCAGAGTATCCAGGTGCACTCAGTCACCCTTCTGTCTTCAAGGACGGTTACATCACCATCGTTTCCCCAGATAACGACGGAATGATTCCTGAGCCACCAACCTGACTCCAAATTCCATCTGCAGGAGGATAGAGAATGTATTGTTCCTTTAACACTCCAAAACAAACATAGTAGGCGATCTAATCTCTGCAGTCCACTCTCAGATATGTCCAACATTTTGTGTTAAGACAGCCAATAATCACAAAAGGTCATTCTCTTTCATTTTGACCTCAGCAAGAAGGTCACTGTCCCTCTTATATTCTCTCCCATGCACTCTGTCCCTGCATTTCTTCTTCTTTTTAAACTTTGCCCCCTCCTTCACATCTTCTCCTTCCTTTTGCTCTTCAATAACAACAGCTCTGAGTGGTTTAACACACCCAGGTCAAGTTCAAGCAACACCCAGTGTTCGCTGGTGACCTTCACAGCAGCTGCAAATGCAAGTGCTTCACCAAACAGCAGGGTCAAAGACGCACTGACTGCCTAATCCCAGCTATCAATGAGACAAAGAATACATGTATGCAAACACACATGCCAAGTCATCTGTGTTGATCCAGCACTGACAGGCAAACAGGAAAATAGTCATGATGAGTTCGCCACACTCTTTCCCCCCCCCCCCCCCACCCCCCCCCCCCCCCCCCCGCCCCACACC
>NW_022280032.1:14076404-14082946 GCF_004355925.1 Anarrhichthys ocellatus
CCCCCCCCCCCCCCCCCTCCATCTCTGTAAATACAATATACACTCCACATTTCTGACAGGTAGTAAGAGGTCTGTCAAAGTCCAGATGTTAACATGAAAAAGGATTATTTTTCTACCTAACTGAGATCATGTTATAAAAGCAGCTTAAATTGGGGACCATGAATGGAAAAGCTGAGTGAAATAGGAATGGCACCTGTCCAGGCCTTCCGATGTGTGAATCAGTGGAGCTTGAATCTGAAAATGGAGGTTAGCAAGTTGAAACACAAATGAAGACGGATCAAGCTTATTACATACATACCAGCATGTCTTAACCGTGAAAATGCAAACAAGTATGATATACTGCTATGTCTCTTTCATTAACTATGATGTCTCTTTCTCCGTGGATATGAAATCAGCAAATGCTGTTGCCTGGTGACAGAAAATTCCACAGTGTGTGTTTTTTTATATGAGCACATGTCTCAAGTTAATTATATGTAGCTTCATATAATGATGTCATGAGAAAAAAGGTCAAAGCAGGTCACCTCAGAAACAACAGATGGAGATTTTTAGGTAAGCATTGGCTGTATTGGCGAAGGATCTTATTGGAGAACAGGAGCATTTTCAGTAGAGATTTGTTTGAAAGAGATTTACAATTCCACCTTAATGTACTGCAAGAAATGCCCCTAGTTTGAACTTATCGTCCAGTAAACTCACAGTACAGTCCTGCAAACATAAGCTTCAATCCTGCCAATACAAGCCAATACATTTCCCTTGAGAGTCAAGGTTGGAACGTGTGACAATGGACTGACAGTAGGGGGAGACAATGGAGGAACTGTGGTTGTAGAAACAATAGGACTGAAATGTTTTGGGGTCATACACAATGCAGAGATATGACTGTGGTGGTGTGGTGGGATCTTGGTGGAGGGATAACCATTGGGAGAAAGCAAGAGACAGAAGCTGTGCAGTGCGTCTGAATATGATGGAGAAGTGTGATTATCCGGCTGAGTGAGGAGGAAATGTAGGGCTCCATAAATCTGCAGACACGTCCAGAGAACCTTAGAAAGCCCAGGTGTCCCCCTGCACCCACACAGAGGCTATTTGACACTGACCTTACAGCTGATCATACAAAGCTCTTTATATGACATGAATATGATCTATCGCGGCATGCGTTAACCACATTTGTGATAGTTTCTTGGAAAACGTTTAACAGCATACGAAAATGTCAAAACAGTGAGATAATGTGGTCAAGAGAATCCAAAGTATTTTTTACATCCATTATCAGCCCGGTGATATGAAATAATTTGTGTATATGGAGGGTCCATTTAATATTTTCTGTTGTGTTCGTGTGCATCCGTGTGTGTGTGTGTGTGTGTGTGTGTGTGTGTGTGTGTGTGTGTGTGTGTGTTGCCATGAAGCCCATTAAGAAGGACATTAAACACAAACGGTTTTTGATGAAACCTTATGATGCTGGCAACATTCTGACATAAGTGTTGCTGTGAAATTACACAAACTATCCCCCGCTGTTAAGGCTCATTCATCCACTAAAGATGTTTACTTCACTATTATCAGTATTTACTTTACTTCCCTGTTACGGCATGTGAAAATAATGGTGTAATTGGACGAAACTGAACACTGTTCAATGTTGTTAGAGGAACAAAAATGTGGACATTTTTAACTGCCACTCCAATGCTGATGAAGGTCATGATGACTGATAAAGACATAATGCTTGCATGAACAAAATGAATGAAGATATAAAAAAAAAAAAAGGTTTTGAGAGTCAAAACTGCTGGTCTTCTCAAGATGTGTAACATTGTGGAATTCCAACTTAATACAAACTTCCCTTCCTGCTGTCACGCTGCATTAGTGCATTTGGCAGTGGGAAGCTGCAAGCTGTTACTAATTGATCTCCTTCTCAGTCTGCCATTTATTTTCCAATTTATCCAGAAAGACATTTGTCACACTCGTCTTTTTTTATATTCAGGAGTCTGTTACTTTGGGGTTGGAAGTGGAACAACTGAGGAAATTACCAAGGAAACGTGATGCTGATGGGCTAATAACCAGGTCCTTACAGGTAATGACCGGGTCCCTCTTGAGTTTCAACTCCTCCCTCTCGCAATGTGTTGTGCTTAAGTGCAGTTTGGGGTAGTGAGGGGTGTGACAGTGCATCTTTCCTTTTTGTGTTTATGCAGGAGTGAAACCAAAACACAGCATGAAGTCAGCTGAATGCCATTCAGAGAGGATTCACTGTGTCCCTGGTCACTTGCTGAAACTGATCCAAGGCTTTGACAGTGAAAAAAAGCACCATGTGTGCGCTGAATGTCTACCCCCTTCTGGACAAAAGGCAAATTGCTCAGCATTGTACAGTTTACCCATAAACAAAAAAATGTTGAAAAATAAAGCTGATGCAGGACAACATAATAAAGACAACGACATTTTTTTTATTTCAAACTAAATCCTATTTGATGTTGAAAAAATGACAAATACAAATTGGCAAAGATCCAGATGTGCAGTTGGTTTAACATAAATGTGAATGACAAAGTATGTTAATCCTCCAATCCCTACTTCTGCTCTCACCGTTTTCGTGAATACAAACAGGTGGGGCTCATTTTCATCAACCCGCGATAAACCTGTGGTTTGAATTTTCATGCCAAGCAACATTGTTAATCTGTAAAGGCTTCCAAGTCCAAGCCCTACGGGCCCTCCTGTGAGCAGAGCAGCAATGTGCAATGAACCTGCTAACCCTTCCGCTGCAAAAATACATTCAACTTACATCGCTGTCACCTACAATCCTCTATCTTAATGCTGCTATTCCAAGCATAGCAGAAGTGCCACCCTCTTTCACACAAGCACACACAAACACACCCCGTTTTCTTCACACACCATCTCACTCTTTCTTCCCATCAGTCTAACTGAGAGTGAAGTTGGCATGCAAAACTCAGTTTAGAACATCACGAGGCTGTATGTTGGAGCGAAAGTGTTTGAAAGCCTTTGGCAATGTGGTCAGGCTGTGATACTGATCTAAGAGCTGTTGCCAACACAGGGACGTTCTTGGCACGGTTGAGCTGTTAAACCAAAGCATTCTCTTGGCACATTTTCCTCTCTACCAGGATGTATTTGATTTGGGTATTCATTCTTTAAAAACAGATGAACAATGTTTTTTCTTCAGTCGACCCAGTTACATTTACTATTGTAACTCACATTTCCAAACAGCTAAAAATGCACATGCAGACCCAAATAGGTAAAAGTGAATAATGATAAGTTAAAGTAAAAAGAAAGTGTTGCACACACACAAGCTGCTCCCATCCTTTATCAAATAATGTATAATAATGTAATTATAAATTAGACTTCATTCTAACACCATATTGCGTTCAACATATTCTAAGAACCATCTTGTGTTTCAGTGTCTTGCTTTAACCAGAGGCAGACAGATTCCAATCATTGGTCATTAAAATCCTCTCTCTCACGACGGATATGAAAGCGGTGCCATTTATCATGCGGACAGGGAAAATAATACTATATATATTGGCCATTTTTAGAAAGCTGATGTCTATGTGAAATCACTTTTGTTACTCATATTCATTTGTAATTTCTTCTGTATGGAGGATAATAGTCAAAGGCATTACAGGCTTGGAAGTTTCTTCAGAGACAAAAAATAGAAAGAATAAACCACAAAAGGGCTCAAATAAAACTAAATATCCAAGCAGGTGTGGCCAGGCATTGAGATAAAAAATAATTTCAATGATAATGACGAGTAACCGAGACAAATAAAAATGTGGGTGTAGCTACAATGCAATGCAAAGTAAACATTTGTAAATCATAAGAGAAAGTTAACCAACATTTGTATGAGCCCTGGAGTCTATGTGTGTGTGTGTGTCTATGTAGCTGTATCTGTGTTATAATGACAGTATGGATACCCGTGACAGTGCTGTGAACCCCATCACACCACTGGCACGGAAAACAGGCGTCCCAGGGGGAACCGGGCCCACCGCCAGAGCTCACAGTATAACTTTGAAAGCAAAACACATAAATAACAACAAGAGTAATTGCCCTCACCATACCCGGTTTACAGCAACCACACCAAGCTGGGCAAGGGGAAAAGTGGGATCTGGGGATCCTGGAGCAAATCAAAACCAACACTCTCTTTCCTGGGAAGGTGCCAGGGCCTTTGTTATCTGCCTTCAAACCAGTATGTTTCATCAGCAGTGTTATGGATGTTATTGTTGGCTGTGGAAAAGGTTCTTCTCGTAACCCAGAAGTACAGCAGAGATAAATGCATTTTATATCACTGTATCCCCAATCACATTCACGAGCAGTATTTGTGTTGATCACATCACAACAGCTTGGGCCAGGTGGAGCCCTTTCATTCTCCTTAGTGATGGAGCTTTACGGCCATCCCCCACCACCAAAAACACACAAAGAATGCCACTAGCTGTCAATCATTTTTAACTGACCCGACCTCTTATATACCACAAACACAATCATCAGTGATTGTCAGTCGGCAGGTCTGTAAAGCCTGGTGTTTACCCCGTCTAGACAGACCGGGGGACTGGCAGCCATTGGCATCGGAATAGACGATTGCACCCAGTTTAACCACAGACGAGAGCTCCACTGTCATTTTACACCGCAAATCAGCCCGTTAGAGTCGGGGTGTTGAGAAGCCAATTTGAAGAGTAATCTGAAAGAAACAAGGTTTCAAAGCATAAGGAGCTCGGTGAAATAATTCCCTTTTGATCAAATACCCTTTTGATTAGCGCACCTGATTCCTGAGGCTAAACTGTGCTGTGCAGTAAATCATCAAGATGAAGCTAAAGTATAGTCTATGTGGTTCCCACACCATGTTGGGCAAAGCAGCTTCATGGATAAAGTGAGACAGGGAGGAATTGTGTTGGAGCTGAAGGTGAACTGAACACTATCAATCCTGCTCCCCACCAGCAAACATTGCACTAAGGTGAACAGAACTCAATTTTCACACGGTTACCTGGGCAAATAAGAATAGTTCTTGCTGCAAGCAAAGCACTCTTCTCTCCAAAAAACAAGTATTATTTCCCTCTTTTAACTCGCCAAGCACTGACAGAGGCATACTGTACTCGGCCTCTCCTCAGTGTTTCCAGCTGAAACCTCACTCAGACCTCAATTTAACATGGCACACAGTGATGCCTGGAAAAAGTTATGCCACCACACATATTATCATATTAATTACCACAGCGTATTTTTTGCTCACCAGGATGAGAAAGAATTGCAAAATAAAGAATCACAAAAATGAAAATGCTGTCTAGCCAGAGGAATCTGTTTACACAGAAGTTATGAGGCAGAAAGAAAGAAAGTATAGAGAAACAGTCTTCAACAGTAAAAGAACATACTTTTTGAACCACATTTTGCAAGATGGGCTTTAGAAAAAAAAAAAGAAAAAAAAAGACTAATTGCAACATCAAGCTTGAACATCTGTTGGAAGATGGATTAACACGGTGAGCTATGTGGGTGCTTTTCAGGAACACCAGACTTCTCATTCTAAATACACGGCTGTGACTGTATATATGGGGTTCTACAATTGTAGATAAAGGCACTGGGGGGGGGAGGAACAACCTTCTGCACAGCTGTGACAAGTCCACTAAACAGTGTGGCTGCTGCTGCTGCTGTGATGTGAACCGATAGCGTCCAGCCCGTCTACAGCACTTCGACCGGAACCACTGCCATATCACTGGAAGGAAGTGGACCTGTTATGGTTATGACCTCAAAGGCTTTGGGTGGTCCACATTCAGACACACACAAATATGAAGAGAGAGAGAGAGAGAGACGAGGGACGAGCGCAGGCACACGTAAATATAACAATCCAAAACACTGATAGAAGCGCTCTCTGAACATCTGCAATTTCCCATGACAGCACACATGTCGCTTCTTTCATCCACACATTAATAAACAAAATGAATATCTGCAACGCCCTTTTCCATGTAACCAATTCAATTACATTAACAACATCTACACGGGCAACTTATCCAGTGATGACTCATATTGCCCATAAACACATGCACACCAATCCACATTAGTCACAGGCTTACATCGTTTTCACAGTGTTGTGTCAGTGGATGATGTTAGATGACAGAGATTCATCTTGGCCAGAGTATAACACAGGCCTGTCCAAACAACATGTTCAACCTCGCCCTAGATAAGCAGGACGGAGCTAATCTCCACGCAAAAGACACAAAGCTGAGCCCATCAGCACTAAAATCTGAGAAAACACCAAGGTGCTGCTCTTAGCAGGTCTTTGGTTACTTTTCTATTCAGGATTTCAGCCAATATCAGTACAATTGGTAACTTGGTGTGGTGACATTTCAGTGAAGCACTCAAAGTTGTTTGGTTTTAGAGTTCGCATTGCTCTGTCTAAAATACAATCCATCAGCACCCAGCAGAGAGAAACATTACCGTATCCAGTTACCAGGAGAGAAACTCTAGACCTGAGGACACAGGTCTCACACATGCAGACGAAAAAACACTCAGCTACCGTCAGACGGACTGAAAGAGACGTTCATATTGGCTGCAACAAACCAGCAGTCCCGTGCCTGCGC
>NW_022280032.1:14082956-14123354 GCF_004355925.1 Anarrhichthys ocellatus
CACGCACGCACGCACGCACGCACGCACGCACGCACGCACGCACGCACACGCACACGCACACGCACACACACACACAAATAGTGGCAATCAGTGGGTGGATGTCAGCCCCCAGACAGGAACTGCTCTCAGCATTTGTAGCGCAGCTCATAAATCACTGCACACATTGAGGTAATGATCCATTGAGAAAGAGAGGTGAAACTCGCCTGTCAAATACATTGCCTCTATTTAAGACCACATTCACAGCTCGCCTTTCATTAAAACGATTATCACTTTGAGAAAACCTCAACACACAGAAGCAGAGCACAAATATACCAGATTGGACAAAGGTTGTAATGCTTGTGGTGCTTCAGTAGCAGCTTTGTTTGCCGTACACTTGCTATCAGTTATTCAAAAGGTGAACTTTTAACATTGGAGCTATTTGCACTGGTATATCTTCTCCAAGGTTTGTACTTATGCGTGTTAAAAGAAACAAATCAAATCGAATAACAAGTTATTTTTACAACTAACACTTGAAATGACACGGCAGTACGCATTGTAAACCCTACTTTGGTGTTTGGTGGTGTGGTTATTAAGATATCTGGTGAAAAGGAGTCTAATCTGGCCTCCTTTCTGCCTGATTTTCAGAAGGACAAACTCGTGTTGTTAGATGATGTGCCAAAGGAAAACATATATTTGCAATGCAAATATGGTCCGAAAGTATAAACAAAATCACCAAATAATGGAAAAGTATCCTTGGGTTCTTTGTGTCTCAGAACTTCATTTCATTCTGTTCATCTGCCATCCATTTAGCCTGATAGAACCATCGAAGGTACTGCGAGTGCTTTTCCTGATTTTAAAACATTTCTGCAATGACTAACAGACTTCCAAAAACTCATTTCAGAGGAAAATATTTTCTTGCATTATATTCAAGCTGGGCACTGTTGTTAATATTGTGCTCTGTAAACTGTGTGAGACGGACCTTGAGGCTCGGAGGAAGTAGATCCCGAAACGGATCTGTTCATATTCTGCGGATTTCCTCCACGTTAATTTCATCAATTATGTATTCAACTGCAATCTGCAGGCTATCTGTTTTTTCGCAGCAGAAGAGGGGAACATACCTGGTAGCAATTTAAAGATTGGGATTGATTAGCATACAAACAGCTCTTTGAGGGCTAATCGTAAAATCGGATTTAAGGGTGAAGTTCAACAAGGGATCGGTTACTCAGGACAGCATACGGATGATTGCTTTCAAATACATGTCAACAGTGGTTTTAAAAACATGTATACCAGCAAAAACATATAGTATTACCTATAAGTAGATCATCATCCGCCTATTTATCTAAACGATTTCACCACATCACCACTACTATACCACTGCCCCCCAGTGGCTGGACCTGATCACAGACCACCAGTGGGGAATATACTGGCCTGCTCACCAGTTTCCACTGAATAGAGCACTGAAGAGGGCTGGGGGGGGGGGCTTCACAACAATCCCTTTGACACATTCTGAGCAACATCAAATTCTGAGTGACTTGCACTGAGCCTTAGAGCAGAGTAAGAATGGGGAAACAAAAGCTTGTTTTCCTGAACCGAATTCATGAGCATTCAAGAGTAAGAAGAGCAAGATTCACCGCCACTGTGCTTTGACAGTATTCCTGTGTAATGGTCACGATAGGTAAGTTTAGAGAGAGAAAGAAGTCTCTCGTTACTGTGAGATCATACATTATGTTACTCATCACAGGCCGAATATTTATCTTTCCAAGAAGAATGACGTCAGCTCCAGTTAACTCTGCTCACTCTGACCTCTCTCAAGATGTGTCCTCTCTCCTTAGCTCTTTTCATGTGATCATTTCTGAATAACTTGTTCACAGATACCGCCAAGCTGAAGGTACTATCAGACAGTTTTACATGAAAAGGGCAGGCACTTTAAGATAAAGTGCTTTGATGAGGAAATACTCTCCAGTTGTGATATTACTGATGTTGCAGCATCTACGCTAACCTCTTCTTTGTTGTTTTTAGCAATTTTCACGTGATCCCACAAGATGTCAAGACATTGCAAGAATCCAGCTGCCGTGCAAGGCCACTGTAAATAGGCTGTGGACATTAAATAGGCTGTGGACATTAAATAGGCTGTGGACATTAAATGCATTACAGTACCTGTGACAGAATCTCACGTGCTGGCTACTTATCTAAAGCTATACGTGGAAGTCGACCCAACTTCTGAGGCCAAAATGTACTGACAGAATCTGGCATGTAACATATTCTATGGACCTTCATACAGCTAAAAACAGAGTAGGCATGAGGGAAGTATCGCCATTTTGCATTATATTGTTGACTATCAGTGGTAGGCTATTGAACATAGTTTCTGTGTTGTTTCCGGCAAGACCAAGTATGAAACCTCAGACATAATTTCAGACAGCATAATTTCCTTGATGTTCAGTGTGGTCCAGACTAACTACTACTTTCCTGTCACGCTTTTGCCTCCTCATAAATCTGAAGCTTTGCCGGAAGTAGAATTTTTAGCAATTCATGGTAAAACAATTATTGTTTGGAGCAGACAGAATCAACGGTGGAGAAGTGGATCCTTAAGATCAGTGGACTTTCTATATATATCATATTTACACGTTTTGACATAATTTCTGCCATGACTCAGGAATTAATTATGACTGATGTGAATCCAAGATGACTAGAGCTTCTATTCATCACAAAGGAGTGGGCTACAAACTTCAGAACCATTTTTCATGCACACAGAGGCAGTATTATATACTAAAAAGATACATTTGTCAGTGTCTCTTTACCACATATGGTTGACAGCAGAAGGCTGTGTTTGTGTTTCTCAAGAACCCTTTCTATCACACTGAACCCCAGGAGAGATAATGGTACCTTCTTTGCGTATATTGGTGATGTATGCGTGCAACATAGGTGCACATATATCACGTACAGCACTTAATAAGACTACGTAATGTAGGTAATACATACAATACAAAATAATAATTGGTCATTAATACATGCTTAAAAAGTTATGCACTTACTGTTTGGGTTTCTGTCAGAGTTGCATCTCTTTCTGCAGTTGCTCTCTGCTGCTTGGTCACACTCTTCTATAAGAGACAATATAAAAAAAAAACAGTGTTTGTTACACACTCCGGAGGAAGGAATTACACACCACTGGCTCACTTTAAAATAAAGACAGTAGAGGAGCTGGGTAGAGTAGCAAGGGTACCCACATACATCTGGATAAAAGACAAACACATACAACTGGAGGAAACATTATTTACTGATAAATAATCATTTAAGATCCCAACAAAGCTACTCCCTTAAACCCACTGTCCCTTCCCACTCCATGAGAAAGCTAACCATGAAATGGAAGGATTGCTTCAGTATAAGTGTATAAGGGCAAGATAAACAATGCAGCAATGCAAACATGATACAAATCAATCAGGAAAATGACAACAGAACAGCCCGGCCCATTGATTGCAGCAGTGGGAAACTGTATGCTGAACAATGGGATCAATGCTAAGTCACAAAAAAGGCCTATGTGTGGACATGCTAAATATATAGCAACAGCTAATTATTAACTTAAACATAAATATGATTTCCATGTTCAACATCAATGTAAAAAGCAAAACATCAGAACGTTGTGTAATGATGCATGAAGCGATGGCAATCACGTTGAGTCAATCAAAGTCAAGAGCTCCACAAAGTGTGAGGGTGCCAATGAAAACACAGTGGCTCTCCTGTTTACTCTGAATCTGTGCCCACTCTATCGACCTGGGGAGGGAACTGTGTTCTTAAGAAGGGCTCCAGTCGTGGCTTTCATTTATTCATGGCTTTACGTCAGGACAATAATATATCAAGTGGGGTAATCAAAAACAAATATGATAACAGATGTCAGTGTTTTGAAGATCACTAAAACAGCTAAATATTTGGTTGAAGTCAGCTTTACTAAATAGAAGACAGCAGGATTATGAGATTTGGAAACTAGCGAGGAACACATTGACGCAGCTGCTTGTGAGAGCTTGCAAGGACCTTTGAATCATACAGCTAAGAGTGATGTATTCGTGGAAATGCTGACGATGACTTCTGCTGCAGCTGGATAGTGACAATCTGTGATTTATCTCGGGTTGAGTTTGAGTGAATTAAATCAAAACTTAAAAACTATAATCAACACTTTGAAA
The DNA here is from genome assembly GCF_004355925.1 of Anarrhichthys ocellatus. NCBI lineage: Eukaryota > Metazoa > Chordata > Actinopteri > Perciformes > Anarhichadidae > Anarrhichthys > Anarrhichthys ocellatus. Next base: position 14,087,111 of record NW_022280032.1, read on the forward strand.
TTTATATTAAATGGTGAACCTGAATCCTAGATGCTTGGCACTGTGATGTGGCTGGTGGAATTGTAGTTAGTGCAGTTATTTTATTCTCCAGGGGAGTCTTTTTATTAAACCGGCTCCAACGCTGGCTCAACATAAATCTTTTTCGGTCATAAAACAAATTTAACGTCAAAAAGTCAAGGGCTGTGCTCGTGTGTTTATACAGCACCATACCACAGAACTGACAACAGATCAGTCTTTCCTAAATAGTATCAACGGCTTGCACTTTTCTGAGTGTTATGAGCTTCCGAGGAGAGGGATCCGCTCTACGGACAAAGCTGTAATACCTGGGCAAAGCAAGGAGGACATTACGCAGTCAACAGGATGCTCGTGTTCACGAGGGGACTCTTGAACATCAGTTTCTCAAGCTCTCAGACAATCCTGAGGAGAAAGCTTTTAATGTGTTTTGCACTCACACAGCCATATATAATCAGATTGTCTACAACAGGTTTGTACATTAAAGCAAACAGATGCCGTTTGTTTACAACAATTGTGGTTTTGCCGTCTAAATATTCGTAGAGGCAAATAGGTCCCCCTACGCAAAATGAGAGCTTTCGATTCAGACCCTCGGTCCACTCTAATTTAATCTAAATTCATTATGACAAGACAACGGCACAGGCCACATTACAGACACTATTCTTCATAGACTGTGTTCTGAAAAGGCATTATCCTGTTTCATGCATATGGTTTGAATCAAGGTTGCATTGGCTGCTCAGTGTGTCGTTTTGGAAAGTTGTTATTTTCAAAAGGCCCACGGGTCTCTTTTTTCGGGGTCCATGTACTGCACAATGTAACGCCCCCTGTCCAAACATAGGGATGTATCTGTGAAACAAACAGAATAGATTGGGTTCAGCACAAACATTAGCTGCACATTAGGATGCACCGCAGCGCTCTAGCACCGTGCCAATGCAAAATAGTAACACTCGAGCCAAAGAACCAGTGCCAAAGCCTGTGTTGCACTTTGTTCTTATCAAATCATTGTGAAAATGGTTCTCAGGTTACCATGAACTGTGGAAGCAGAAAGATATAGCTCTCAAACCTGGCTTTTTTTTTTTTCACACCCAAGAAACCAAATATCTTGAGCCTTTTTCAGTCAGTTTGGGGCGACGGTGTTCACACGCTTGTCTCGGCAGGCTGGGTAATTGTTGAGCATTGCTATCTGAGAATGGAGCTGCTCACTGAGCGGAACGTTTTCGGAGGAATTTCTTCAGGACTGCAATCAAAAATAGATGTGATATTCCCAGGGTTAACTATGTAACCTGACGAAACGGTAACAGGCAAAACAAAAAAGCTGTGCCAACAAATGTTCTGAATTATGAGAGAAACAAACGATTACAACAACAACAAAAAGCACTGATTGTGGATTATGGCTTGGGTATGTAATGTGTTTTTGCACACATCTCTGACACTTTCCATCATCCGGTGTAGAATTGTGTATGACAAAAACAAAATGTCCTACTGGCTCAGGGATCTACCTCAAAACGGTTTTAGAAAAAATAACACTCCCCTATCCAGAGAGAGGATGCAAGAAATCAAAATATGGCGACTGAAATGTGTCTCTCTTGTAGGCCGGTTGTTCTCCTTCTCCTCTAAAGCTTAGTCCTTCACCACTGACGCCTCTGGCTTCCCACCACAACCAAGTCAGCTGGCCTGGGAGACAAGCAGAGCAAATTGACAAACAGTTTGTCTGTCATATGATAATACTGCCAGCCATTGTCAGTGGAAAATGGTGGTGCGACAGTTTTTGTGCTTTCAAAAAACGCCCACAGCTGTTTTCCCCATTTCTCCTGTGCTTTTCCCGACACAGATCATTTGGGCAGATGTACACCCCACCTGGGGTCGGACTGACAACTTATTATGGATGTACGAAACATATCCTGTCTGTAAGAACTATCAGGTGAAGGCTGAATTCACTTGAGCAACGTCATGCCATTAAACACACTCTAATCACGGAGTAATCCACCTTTCCCAAGAAGCTAAACACAAATATATACACCGTTAACTGGAAACACACATACTTACAATACCTCTAGTGTATGTAGCAGATGTTGACATATGCATGTGGTGATCTAGCTGGAAGCATCTGTTCTGTTCATTCCCATGATCCAAATTTCTTTCATCAGTGCCGAGCAAGCCCAAGGATGTGTCCGCCCATATCCCCTTCTTTCCTCAATCTTCCGTGCGTGCCCCTCTTTCCTCCCCTCACATCCCTCGTCTTATCCCACCACCCACCAACCCACCTCTTCATCAGCAGGCTTCTGTGTCCCCTCTACTGATGCATCCAGGGGGGACCCTGTGTCTCCTGTCTAAGCCCATTATAGGGGTTCCTGAACCCCCAACACACACACCCACAGATACTGCAGCCCTGTGTGGGCCTGTGGAGCCTGGGGCCTGACATGTGCAAGCAATCTCAGCAGAGAGAGATGAAATGATACATAGAACTAATGGAAAGATGGATCAGTAATGACCGAGATCTAATGTCTAATCAAAATACAAGCAGTGACTTCTTGGGTGTATGTCTCAGAATAGAGGCCCTGGTCAGTAATGACCTGGATCAGATATCTTATCACAACACAAAGACGTGAGGGCCTCCATTATAAATATTAGCCAAAACTACTGTTCACACAGAAACTCTCAACACTACAATGATGCCATCCTGCTAACCTATAAAGCATTTGAAAGGGGTTTAATAGAATAAAATGTCGAAATATCCAAAGGTTTCCATTTTCTAGCGGAACCATTACTTGAGCCGCTCTCAGTTAAATCACAATATGTGAACAGAACCACTCTCGTGTCTGGCTTACTCTTCAGAATGACTCTTTGGTGGGAGTAGTCCTCAGCGGAGTCGAACACTCAAATTACGGATCATTTCACTGAGGTACGCAGGTTTGGATTTTGATAACTTGTTCCATTTTTTTGTTTTGTTTCCAGGCTTGTAAAGTTTTAATAAGCTCTGTATCGGACCATTCTTTATTTGCTCATCCTTTTTTATGAGCAAAAGAGCATTGCACCAAACATTCAGACAGCTCACATAAATACTGGAGCAAATATGTAATCTATCTGGGAAAAAAAACACCCAGGAATGTTTTATTTTGCTTTGGCCTTCAAACTTAAATGCTAGTTATATAAAACATGTTGTTAAAAAGTTAAAGGAAAAGTTACATTTTGTGAAATGTGCTGTTTTGTTTTTGTTCCAAGAGTTGAACGACGGGATGAAGACCACTCTTATATTTGTAGTATGAATGGGACACTGCAGTCACAGGGTGGTTAACTGAGCTTAGCATACAGACTAGAAAGAGGGGGAAGCAGTTAGCTGGCTCTGTCCAAGGATAACTACATCCACCTACCTCTGTGTAAAAAGGACACATGGCGGTTTCAGGGGAGGCTATGTGCCAGACTAGTTCTTAGCCAGGGGCGTTGACTTCCTGCAGTCTGGCCATCCCTGTGAGGTTGCGAGGTAACCAAAATCTCCAGGATGATACTGCACCTGTCTGTATTTTGCATGTACGTCCAACCCATGTCTCTACTTAGAATAATAACGCATAATTGTGCAAAATCAGAAATCTATCAGCCCACAATGTTAGCAATAGTTGGATGCACATCAGAACACACACATTGAGTCATACTTCAGGTAATCAATTCCATCAGTATGAAACTTCTACTTTCCTTCTGCTCGCCTCGTGTACTTTTTTACATTTTAGTCTGCATTGGTGAAGACTAAAAGCAACGAGGAGGACACAGTGAGACATTCAGATGTACAGCGTATGTTGTGAACACAATGCATTGTGGTCTATTGAAGGTACTGCTGAAGGAAAAATGTACAGCAACCTTGTCTCGGAGTATGATGTTGTACACTGGCCTGAAATATATTTTGTTATATTGTGCTTTTTTTTTAACAATCTCAAAAGTATTTAATCTTTTCCATTGATAAAAATGGCTAAAACTGATGAAAATGTACCTTGTAACAAAGAAATACCTTGTGTTCTGTTGTCAGATCCTTAAATTCTTTCTGTTGAATCAGATTCGCTACATGCATATACAGGTTGTTTTTTTTAGCCTTCACACCTAAACTTTGCAATATTTGGCTAGAAGGTATCTGCACACAAGTGTGTCCTTAACTGTAAAGAAATGTCTACACTATACCAGTGGGGGGGGGCATTCCTGAGAATATCTGCTGTTTGTACAATATGTTAAATATGTTGATCGCTTTATCTATGGTGGTAAAGGAAACAGTTTGTGTGCTTTTACATTATATATCTTCAGTATATACTGTATATTGTTGTTCTATCATAAGGGATCATCAAGTTATTTATAACCACAGTCTGTATACAGTATATATTTTCTCGCCAATGTTTTATTGCCCCGAGTATAATAAATACAACATATGAGACAGGTTTCAAAAGGTGCTGCAAACAGGACAAAGTATTAAACTGTATGTATCAAAGAACTGATTGCTTGTTAAACCCTCCTCAAAAGAAGGAGACGACGTCCTGCTCTTTGGTTTACGTTAGCCAAATACAGCAATTAGTCCTCACCTCAAGACCGATGTGAGAGCTGTGCTGCTCCTTATTCACATGTTGTGTACATGGCGCATGGACCAGGAGGAAGCTAAGTTTTTGCCTGGGACATGCAGCTTTTAGCATCATGTGCATATGTAACACTTTTTTACAGGGTCCTTGTGTTAGAGACAGACAGCTGGCTAGGTGATAAAATCAGCTTGTGACAATGGTCATTTCAGCCGACAAAATCGATGGCATGTGGCTATGAATGCAAGGCCTGGTTTTGTTTATTTCTGTCTGAAAACAAGGACCCATTATGTCAAACAATACTGAGAGTTTTCAGCTTTGTTTCCGACAAACTTCAGGCACAGAAGCCATCCTCTTATTCGCTTTCTCACAAAAATGCAATACTTTCAATATGAAAACAAATTATGCAAAATGGCAAAGACGGAAAAATATAGACAATTTATACCTCCATCACACACGCACACAGTACAGTGCACATACACACACACACAATACAGTGCACATACACACAGTACAGTGCACATAGACACATTCTTTGGAGTCCAATGTCATGTTCCTGTCAATGTATCTTCAGGTAGCACACTCTGCATCGTAAACTAGGAATGTTTCCGAGTCAAAAGACAAAGAGACAGCTCAGTAATCTTCACTCCTCATTCATCTCACACACACATTGGCCATCATCTCTTCGACAGCGATCGATCCTCACACGACATCAGTAGCAGCTTTTTGACCCAATTTTTCAGAAATGTGTTCAGTAATTACAACCTGAGCAAACGATTAACCACACTCTGATTCCACTACGGGATATATCCATCATAACTGTAATAGCAGTTTGTTAATCACTGACGTTTTTGTGCATGTGTGTAGAGAGCACTTTTGGGGAGTAGAGAAGAAGACGACAGGATGAGTGATGAGAGACGGTCCGTGCTGCGTGTGGTACCACAGTTAGACATATTGGTTTGATGTATGAGGATCAATTGAGAAGATCTTTAATAAATCAAATATGATAACGCCTCTCCAGAGTGACCCGATAGATCAAAATGATTCTAAATAAATCTCACCTATCCACGGTGAGGTGAGATGTGATTTAATTCTGTGCATTTAACAGGTTAACAACATCCCACAAATAAGTGAAAACAACAACAGGTTGGAGGAAATTGATGAAGGGGATATTTTAGAGGTTTGCCAAGTCAAGAGAGGAGAAAGTGCTTCAACCAATATTTCTTGAAAAAGATCGAAGAAAACAACACGTACACGAAAACAGGAAAACGTGACATTTAAGAATATTTCTGTGTGTGTTTGTATTGTAACCAAACTCCTCTACTCACTGATCATGTGATCAAGAAGAGCTGAACCAGATGGTGAAAAGTCTGGTCACCCCCCCACACACCAAAAACCTATGGTATCACTTAAACCAGACTGCAACGCTTTAACACATTACCACCGATTTTGGATAATCAACAATATATTCTCTTCACAGATGCAGGTTTACAACAACAGTCTGTGGCCATAATGCACTGGACCTTATAAAAGGCACTGATGCTACACTGCCCTGACAACAAACTGGCTCTGATGTTGTGTTAATGTCTGCGAATTCACTCGGTATAGGCTCTGGAGTTTTGTTAATCCTTCAAGTTTACATCCGATTCCTCCTCGGGCCTTCTAAGGGCCACTGCCAGCCACACTCACTTCATCATGTTACTCAGCAGTGACAACATGGCCTTTGGGTGTTTCCCAATCTTGTCTCTTACTCTCTAATTGCACTCAACTATTGCTGAGCCAAGACACAGCTGGGTACGACAACATTCACCTCATGTTGCTGGACTGAGTATGGTCAAGCTGAGTGGTGCGGGCAGGGCGGATCAGTCAAATGAAAAGGTTCTTGTTCGGTGCTGATTACAAAGATAATTGTCCAAGCTGGAAGCCAAAGAAGCCCCCTGCTTTTTCTTCACTCTCCTCCTCCACATCCCTGTCTTCACTTGCATCATAACCACGGTACAAACCCGAGCCACCGTCCCTCTTACAGTGCCAGCCCCTGATTGGACCTGAAGACCGACGGCTCAACCAGAAAACAGCAAGAGCTGAGAAGTTCAAACCACATCCTCCTCCCTCTGTTTCATGTGTTTTCCAGCTAAAGCGGTGCATGTGATTTATTTCAGTGTGAGAGCTTTAATGAGGATCTGCTTCTAGTTTTCTCATCTCTCGGTTTTGTCACACACTCTCTGGAGGCTATTAAGGAAAACAAAGAGAATGACATGACTTGACGGGCTGCAGAAGGCATGAAGGTGCTGCGGAATGGACAGTATGTGTTGGGCATTAGTCAAAGAAACCGACGAGGTTTAATGTAATGATCCTAAACAATTTCATATGAATAAACCATAACCATTACCTGGTTCATGAAATCTGTTACATCTGATGTTGATACATCCAATCAAGTCAAGAAGGCTCCATTAGGTATTTTCCAGGAGAAATTTCTTGGATGTGGAACAGTGTGTTCTTTTGAATGGATAAAAGAAGAACATAATTAGCATAAGTAATGACACTCACCACAGCTGGGTCTACCAAAATCTTTAACAGAAAATCCAAGGAAAAAATGATTGCTGATGTTTGATATAAATTACTTGGCAAAAAACAAAGCAGATGGTGCTATTTATCAAAGATTTTAAAATAACCTGAAAGAGATCATTCCTACAATAGTGCTTCAGGAGGTGCTTTCACAACCTAGATCAATCCCTAATCTCCATTTATCCAGAGACACAATGGGAGCTATAAAGCCACCACACAAAGTTAAACAATCACAATGACAGTGCCCGTGAAATCATTCCAGCACGGCAGTGCTCATGTCTTCTTCAGGTGTTTCAGACAGCAGCTCATTACTGCCATGTAGGAGTTTTGTATTTTAAACTCCTCTACTATAGCTACAGGTTACATCCAGTCATACTAACGACCTGTATCATACAACACAGGCTGCTAACAGAAAACATCCTACAGTACACGTATGACACAATCTAACACGTTTGGCTAACATCTAATATCATAATAGCTACTATCATCAACATTGTTTGAACTAAAATGTAAAGACGTTTTCCTTTAATTGACATTTGTGAAGGTGGATTCTTCAGGGAACTACACAGCTGTACAAATAGCCCCCAAAACAGTGTGCTTTCTGCGGTTGTCATGGTTACAGGGCCAGGGTAACTGAAACATTACCGTCCCCAGTCTTCACAAAAGAGGTAAACTGCATGACATGCTTTTAGGCCGTTTTAACCGCACACATTTTGGCATGTCACTGCAGGAAAAGCAGAGTTGTATTTGGTGACTTTAAAAACATTCCATTGAAGTGATCGTGGTATTGAGCATGTGAGCATGCTGGATAACTAACTAGCAGGACTTACAGGGACACAACTGAATGCGTGTCCTGTCAAAGTATCTGGTGTGAGAAAGGCCCGTAGACCTTCATCAACGCAGACATTTCTGACTCGTCGTAGAAGGAGAAGCACAGGTGTAAATTATAAAATCAATGACGGAGGAATTCCTTTTGGCTGCTTTGATTTCAGGTTGTTGGTGTTGTGCATGCTTGCTCTCACTCTCACTGCAGCACTTGAATAGAACAGAGCCATCGCGAATCGCCACCTTAACGTGGTGGAGGAGTTTGAGTGGCTCAGTGATCCTGAGAGCTATGTTGTCCGGGGCATTAGCCCCTGGTAGGGTCTCCCAAGGCAAACAGGTCTCAGGGGAGAGCCCAGACTAAGAGCGGTTCAAAATGACGCCAATGAAAAGCAGCCCACGGACTTCAGTCACCTCGCCTGGACCAGGGAAACAGGGGCTCCCTCCCGGAGCCAGACCCGGGAGGGGAGCTCGTCGGTGAGCATCTGGTGGCCGGGCCTTCGCCCATGGGGCCCGGTCGGGCTCAGCCCAAATAAACAGCATGGAGCAGCCACCCTGTGGACCCACCATCCGCAGGGATAAGCATCGGGGTCGGGTGCAATGCAGACCGGGCTGCAGGTCAGGCGGGAGGCCTGGGCGAGCCGATCGCCGCCAGCATAGACTAGCTCTAGGGACGTGGAACGTCACCTCGCTAGCGGGGAAAGAGCCAGGGCTGGTGCAGGAGGTGGAGCGGTACCAGCTAGATATAGTTAGACTCACCTCCACACACAGCGCTGGCTCTGGAACCAAGCTCCTGGAGAGGGGTTGGACTTTGTCCTTTTCTGGAGTTGCCCAGGGTGAGAGGCGCCGGGCGGGAGTGGGGATACTCACGAGCCCCCGGGTGAGCGCCGCTGTGTTGGAGTTCCCCCCCGGAAAACGAGAGGGTCGCCTCCATGCGCCTACGGGTTGTGGGGAGCAAGGCTCTGACTGTGGTTTGTGCTTATGCACCAAACAGCAGTTCAGAGTATCCGGCCTTCTTGGAGTCGGTGGGAGGGGTCCTGGAAAGGGCGCCGCCTACCGACTCCATAGTTCTCCTGGGGGACTTCAACGCTCACATGGGCAATGACGGAGAAACCTGGCGGGGGGTGATTGGGAGGAACGGCTTGCCCGATCTGAATCCGAATGGTGTTTTGTTATTGGACTTCTGTGCGTGCCATGGTTTGGCCATAACGAACGCCATGTTCGAACATAAGGTGGCTCATAAGTGTACCTGGTACCAGAACACCTTAGGCCGGAGATCAATGATCGATTTTGTAATCGTATCATTTGATTTGCGGCCGTATGTCTTGGACACTCGGGTGAAGAGAGGAGCAGAGCTGTCAACTGATCACCACCTGGTGGTGAGTTGGATCAGATGGCAGGGGAACCGGTTGGAAAGACCCGGCAAGCCCAAACGTGTAGTGAGGGTGAACTGGGAATGTCTGGCGGAGGACCCTGTCCAGGAGGTCTTTAACTCCCACCTCCGGAAGAACTTCTCACACATCCTGAGGGAGGTTGGGGACATGGAATCCAAATGGACCATGTTCAAAGCCTCTATTGTGGACGCGGCCGCTAGGAGCTGTGGCCGGAAGGTCATCGGTGCCTGTCGTGGCAGCAACCCGAGAACCCGGTGGTGGACACCGGAGGTGAGGGAAGCCGTCAAGCTGAAGAAGGAGACCTTCAAGGCCTGGTTGGCCCAGGGGTCTCCCGAAGCAGCTGACAGGTACCGGCAGGTCAGAAGGGCTGCAGCTGCGGTGGTCGCGAATGCTAAAACTCGGGCATGGGAGGAGTTCGGGGAGGCCATGGAGAAGGACTTTCGGTTGGCCTCAAGGAGGTTCTGGCAAACCATCTGACGACTCAGGAAGGGAAAGCAGGGCTTACCCCAGGCTGTTCTCAGCAGGGGGTGGGGGGGGAAACTGCTGACCCGGACAGGGGACATCGTCGGGCAGTGGAAAGAGCACTTTGAGGAACTCCTAAACCCGACCAACATGTCCTCTGCAGAGGAGGCAGCACCTGAAGATCTAGGGGGAGGCTCACCCATATCCCTGGCAGAGGCCGCTGAGGTAGTCAAAAGCTCCTCGGTGGCAAGGCGCCGGGGGTGGATGAGATCCGCCCTGAGATGCTGAAAGCGCTGGACATAGTTGGGCTGTCCTGGCTGACACGCCTCTTCAATGTTGCATGGGGGTCGGGATCAGTGCCCATGGACTGGCAGACCGGGGTGGTGGTTCCCATTTTCAAAAAGGGGGACCGGAGAGTGTGCTCGAATTACCGGGGTATCACACTACTCAGCCTCCCGGGGAAGGCTTATGCCAGGGTGCTGGAAAGGAGGCTCCGACCGTTTGTCGAACCTCAGATTCAAGAGGAGCAATGCGGATTCCATCCCGGCCGTGGAACAGTGGACCAGCTCTTTACCCTCGCAAGACTACTGGAGGGGTTCTGGGAGTTTGCCCAACCAGTCTACATGTGCTTTGTGGACTTGGAGAAGGCTTTCGTCCGGGTCCCTCGGGGGTTCTTGTGGGGGGTGCTGCGGGAGTATGGGGTGCCGGACCCATTACAACGGGCAATCCAGTCTCTGTACGACTGCAGTAGGAGCTGTGTCCACATTCTCGGCAATAAGTCAGACACGTTCCCGGTGGGTGTTGGCCTCCGCCAGGGCTGCCCTTTGTCTCCGGTCCTGTTCGTGACTTTCATGGACAGGATATCTAGGCGCAGCCGGGGGGTGGAGAACGTCAGGTTCGGGGGTCTCGGGATCGCCTCTCTGCTGTTTGCAGATGATGTGGTCCTGTTAGCCTCCTCGGATCGTGACCTCTAACATTCACTGGGGCGGTTTGCAGCTGAGTGTGAAGCGGCGGGGATGAGAGTTAGCACCTCCAAATCTGAGGCCATGGTGCTCTGCCGGAAACCGGTGGATTGCTCCCTCCAGGTGGGGACGGAGTGCCTACCTCAAGCGAAGGAGTTCAAGTATCTCGGGGTCTTGTTCACGAGTGAGGGTAAGATGGTGCGGGAGATCGGGATCCCCCAGAATGAGCTGGAACATGTTGCCGGTGAGAGGGAAGTCTGGGTCAGCCTGCTTGGCCTGTTGCCACCGCGACCCGACCCCGGATAAGCGGAGGAAAATGGATGGATGGATGGAGAGCCATTGTTAGTAGTATCACCTGTTCTTATACCACTGAGTCATGCTGTGAGAAAGGCCTATAGAGTGCTGCAGGGATGACGGATTTTTCAACCCGGAAATTAGCATCGATATAGTTTCCTGGACAAAAGGCCAGTGGGATGTTTCCATTGATTTTGGGATTATAGCAGGAAATAAACTCTGTGGCAAACAAACGGTTTCATGATCTTTGAAGCGTCAATGCAATCGGCAGAAGTAAAAAGCTAGCGTTAGGCTATAAACTAACTACAGTACGGTCACCACATCACCACCACCACGAGCCTGAGAAGACCGTGAGTTGTGCGATGACGTTTAATGTCCCCAAAAACATAAACTAATTTCGCCACTTGTCAGCAACCTTCGAAATTTACAAAAGGCGTATTTACTGACATATTTTACGTCAACAAACATCTCTTAAGCTTGTGTTAAGCACAGACCTGACCTTATTTCAGGAATCTAACCAAAAACCCATTGACTTTGAGATGAGGGAAACAGAAGTGCAGAAATGTTATGGCATTTCCGGGTTGTAGGACTGTAGGATATGTTCAAGGGTTTCATTTGAAATGTTTCATTTTTAAAAGATTTCTTACTTCTGAAATATGAAAAGGAATGTTGGCCTACTCATACCCTCCGCTGTTTCTAGCACATCATCAGTTTTTTTGGACTTTCTAAAGAGACTATTTCTGCGGTAAAGATGCTACCAGTCTTCAGCAATTTAATTCCTCCTTGGCAGCAAATTACATGGACCGGCTAAAAAACATTCCAGTAGATCCAACTGAGTTTACTGGAGACTGACAGACAGAAACCTGCTAGCCTAGCAACGATAAAGCTACAAACAACCCATAATACAACGCTCTTAAAGAAACTGGATCACTCTGAGCTGGTACTCACACCGTTAAGAGTGACGTCTACTCCTTGTAATACATAGTATGACCTCGCCTTTTTCAAACATAATTGAAATAGAAAGACACTTTATCAGACCAATGCAATATGAAAGAAATATAACCAGACTTCCTTCTTGTGAGCATACTCAAATATCTCATTTTTATCTGTTGCTCCCACTCTCCTGCAACATCTCTCCTCTCACTTTCAACTCTACACTATCACAAAAGATAAGAAACAATTTATTTATATAAAATATACACACTGAGCTGGCCCAAAGATACGAGTTAAGAAGCAGAAAATGACAATATCAATTGATCATGTCTTTGACAACCCAAAGGGAATGAAATTCCCCCCCCCCCAATGGATGATGAAATTACTTTCGAGCATTTTTAATGTTAGTTAGCTGACGATGACTGCAGCTAACTTGACAGAGAATTTTAATGTTCAATTTGCTTTCATGCAAGTATTTGTGTGCTAAACATCCGTCAACTGTTAAGCAAACATCTGTCATCAGTGGTATACACAGGTTTTGTGACGGTTGCTGGAAACTGGAAATCAAGTTGTAATCTCAAGCTGTCCTCCTCTTCTTCCCCATCTCCTTGTGTAATTCTTTCACCCCATTAAAATCTGTTTTAACCCACCTTTCCATCCAAACATTCTCTCGTACACTCCCTAACCCACTGCAATGTCAGGAAAAAAAGGTCTTTATCACCTCCTAGCACTTTTGCTTGAGTCATACATGCTGACTCAGTCCAATTATGCCGATCTCTCCATGTCTTGGCCTTCTATGAATGTGAAAACGTATCATCTCTCTATTTCGCTGTCATTCAGTCTGTCGAGCCAGAGACATGTTTAAAAAAAAACAAAAAACTTAACAGTGGCTTTTCTGTCTCTTGTCCTCGAGTGACTTTGGTAGCAGGCTGGGATCAGGTGAGCCAGCAAATGGCTTGGCCTGCGACTCTGCTCAAAGTACAGGGCACTTACCCCAGAATCAGACAAGCAGACTTTCTGCTGTATGCTAATATACTAATTAGAGGCAAGGAGCTCATTTTATGAAGCCTCATAAACACAATAAAAGCCAGCTCGCTCCCCCGCATACACTCAAACAAACTTAAATAAATGTGAGCCAGTCAGCCCGTGCACACACAGATGCTCTCGATTGCTGATAATGTATGAACATGACCGGTGATGGTGGGACGCAGTGTCAGACACTGGTGTTGTTCAACAGATCCAGAAACCTCCGAGTCCGTGTTTTCCTGGGCTGACCTCTTGGTACGGTTGGACTGGAGGAAAACATGCTTTGAGTTATCAACCATTTATGGCTCCAGACAAAGCCTCGTACCGCAATGCCACATCTGGCATAATTATATATATATATATATATATATATAACCATAACAAAGATAAGAGGAGTTAAATCAAACACAGCCTGTCTCAGAGCACTTACACTTCGGCTCAATAAAAAGCAAATTGGAGTTTCTTTTCATCACGTGAGAGCTTTCTGGAGTTAACAAACAAGCAGTCGTTCTCCCATGGAATAAGGGTCGGCCTCGCTCCAAACTGGACGACCTCTCTTAGTCCCCCTAATGTCTCAGAAAACAAAGAGCCCTTCTGGCAAGTTAAAGCTCACAAAGTGTGAACAAAAATACACTGCAAGATGCAGTCATTTCCGCCACCGACCTCTACTGTGAGAACAATACACGTCTTTCAAACTAAGTCAAGTTATCCATCCCCTGATGCTTTATTTATACAGACGTTATCAATCTGGATTTTTCAGTGAGTTGCCACCCTGCCATTTTCCAAAAAGCATTCTGCGATAAGGACATACCTGAGGCAAAAGACACACAGTGTCTGTATTCCAGGTATTGACAACCAGGTCAGTGTACCTCCTGCAAAATGTAGCTTACTATTCATCCTCAACCTGCAAAAGGATGGTACTGTATGCACGTCCTCCCAGGAATTGTGTTATATGCAAAGAGGCAGTGGTGATCTTATTAAGTTCCCTGCAGCTTACAGTAAACCGTAGGCTCTCAATAATTATAATGGGATTCAATGCAAAATATGTCATAGTCATTTTTAACAGACCCCAGTGTACATTGTAAAGATGCCTCTGGTTCAGACACTTAATATCTGCAAGTAGGATTGATGTGTATGGCACTGTGGCTAAAAAAAAAAAAAAAAAAAAAAGGGGCATGGCCTCCTATCTAAGACATGATCTCTTGCAACCCACCCACATTTACACAACACACACACACACACACACACACACACACACAACAGAATAACATCTCCTTCAAATAAATCAAATCATGTCTTGTTTGGAAGTTATAAGTCAGGCTCCCATACCTCTTAAGCTTTGTATAGGTTTCCCAAAGGAGGGCAACAGTCAATGACGTTGCATGGAAGACATGGAACTAATGCGGAGACTTTTCCGCATTTAACTCATTGCCGATAAGATATGAAGTGTAATCTTCAAACGCGTCCACTTAGGCATCATGCACATGCGTCATTGTTCGCATTAAGACTGTTGGTAAGCTGTCAGCTGAGGGAACATTGTGTGCCGGAGAACTGTGAAAAGTCCGCCACAACACTAGGACCCAGCTGGGTTGGTTTAAATGTTCAAAATCCAAGCAAAGAGAGCAGCGGGGACCAGGAAGCACCTCGCGATCCCCGTCGAAAGTACCCTCTTCACGTCATGACGTCTTAAGTTCACCTGCAGTTCATCGACGTAACGCGCATTTCAATTAACTATTAACAGACGGCCAATAAAAAGTCAACTTACCGTCAACGCAAAGCTGGAAGCATTCAATCAAAATATCCGCGCTGTCAGCTTAAACAGTTTGTTTCTTTATCAAACTCGTTGACCAGGAAGCATTTTGTAGCCGTTGTGTGGATGAGTGCGTACCCCTCCTCTCTCACATCTGGTCCCTAAACTGAAGGGAGTACCTCCCATCCAGCTTCAGCTTCAGCTGCGAACCCTGTCCTCACTTTTTAATACTTCTTCTCATGAGTCGAGGAATTCCCTGCTGGTTCCTATTTATTCATCATTTATATCTTTGACGCCTCCGTTAATAGACACTAAATGCATCGGAATGTATATAATTGTCGACTTCACGGTTAATGAAAATTACGAGGGCGCTAATGAGGAGAGGAGAGGAGAGTCTATGATGTATTCACACAAACATGTAGTCCTTGCAACAGATCTAGGATACGGATATACGAGTACACAATGTACAGTATTTACATCCTTGTACTCTTCTGGTAACAATAATCAAAGAACTAACATGTTTTGTTTTCTGAACTATTTACTTGTGTGGTTGATAACTAATACAGGTACTTAAAACAGTACTGTTACAGTAAGCTGCCCTGTCAACAAAAAAAAGAAGATACTTTACAAATAGTTTGGTAGTGTAAAAGACAGTTTTAGTCAAATACTCAAAAGGGAGTCTTAGTTGTGGGGGGAGCTAAAAATAACAACATTCTTGGTAGCTGATTTATATTTTTGGAAGAAATATAAATCTTCCAGTAAATTATTAATTAGACCCGAAAGCATTCTTGGAATAATAAATCCTGATTTACTGTACAATGCATTCCCATGTATACTGAGTTATTGGAAGATGCCTGTAGTTTTCAAATCACTGGATTTTCTTCTTTTCATTCTTAGATAACCTCCTGGTTCTCCCTTCTTTAGTTTCTGTTATAGTATGTGTACTGCTGATATTTAATATGCAGTACAGTAATTGCAATATAAACTAATATATCAAGTCAAATGCAAAGCAAAACTAAATAAAATAGAATTACTGCCTTGTGGTTGTATTACATCCATGTCTGTCCAGACTCATAACATGTTGTAAAGACTTTGAAGGAAGTTAATCAAATGTGTTATTTTCATTATTGGATGAAATGGAAGTTATCACTATATTGACAATCATGATTGCAGTGAATCATTTCCAGTGGAAAACATGCCGTTTGTCACATGGTGCAACAACAATCACCTGAAACTCTACAGCGAAGGCGATGAGCTGGTGGTGGACTACCGGACAACCCTGTCCTGGTTGTCATCCAGGAAGAGGTAATGAAGAGGTCGGACTCATGCAAGTATCTTGGAGACCAAATCAATAAAAAACTGGACTGGTACCACAACACTGAAGCCGTCTTCACGAAGGGACAAAGGACGTTTATACAATTCCTTCTCTAGGCAATAGTATGATAGAAGGAAGTCACCTTTACCTTTGATCATCAACATCTAATCAGTTCATCCTTGAGTCCAAGTGGACGTTTGTGCCAATTTTGGAAGGAATTCCCTCAATGGATGCCCAAGAGAGATCTTCCAAGCCAAACACGCATCTAGAATCCCCATCATTGTACGTCTCTGAAGCTAAATACTCTGCGCTCACATGCAACAGGAAACAATCGGACAACAGAGATGTTTCTGAAGTCAAAGTTTGCGTGCCTCTCTTGTGACCTTTTTAAAAGTGTACAATATAGACTGTGACATCCCTGTTCCGGTGTAATCTGTCCGCCGGTACGTGACAAATAAAGTCTGGCTGTGCGGAGCTTTGTTTCCCCCCCCCCCCCCCAAGCGTCGCTGATTTATGATCTAAAGAGACGCATGTTTGGACATTTTCGCTCCAACAGATATCTGCACTCATATTTACACATCCTGAGATAACTCGGCCAGCCTTGTAAAAATAAGTTTGCAGCCGGAGTAAAAGCCGGGCGGGCAGCAGCAGCGCTCGCACGTCGAAGCCGATGCCAGCTGAGCCGCCCGTCTCACTGCAGGAGAACACAGAGCTGCTGAGAGAAGGAAAGGGAAAGACACACCGTCCATCACTCCGCTCCTTCTCCTCAAACACGCAGCCTGCTTCCAAAACAATCTCATCTCTCCATCATTCATCTCTGTTTCCACCAGGTTATCTCAGAGGCAGCCAGAGAGAGGGGCCGTCGCCACGGTAACCACTCGGCTCCTGGACGGAGCCTCGGGTTGTAAAAGTGAAGAGCCAAGTCGGTTCCCCTTCCAAGTCCATGATTTAATGGAGGGGTCAGGACGGGGGACGGGGGGAGACAGTTGTCCACGCACGCCAACGTTTTAACTCAGCTACATCAAGATTATTTTTAAAAGGACAGACCCATCTCTCTATGCCACTAAGTGTATAATGGACTTTAACACAGCTGGCCAAAGGGAGAAAGAGGAAAAACACGAGTTGAGTGGGAGAAGAAGAGTACTAAGAGAGTGGAATGAATAAAGCAGGTCAGAGACAGCAACAACAGACTGGAGGGAAACAAGAGGAAGCAGCCAAGGCCGGGCTATTGTTCCATCAAGTTCATTTTGTCGCCTGGTTCCTCCAACTCCAAAATACAGCATTACATCACACCGAGTATGGGAAACTTCCTTAAACCAACACAGAGCCGCAGAGTGTCTCGCTTATCTCTTTTATTGTTGTCTGCAGAGATGTTCATCATTAGTGGAGCATCCCAACACAAGAAAAAACAGAACCATGCATTGGGCACAGAGTGGAGTTTAAAGAAATGTAATTACAGTCCAGACACTTCTATAATGAGGCAAACATAATTCATTTGTCTTTGGACAAAAACCTTGTTGAGGCCGCATGTAACAGCTTAGCTTACATGATTGCTGACAACACAGTATCCTGTGGACATGATACATATTTACTTCAGAGACAAGACCTCAAAACCAAACCATCATTTCACACTCTCTTCAATTATCTATTTGTCGTGGATGAAAGCAGAGTCGTGTCTCGGACATCTTTGATGACCCGGGTTGGAAATGACGCGAAAACACAGAGAGAAACCAAAATAAAAACATACTTTTATGGCAACCACCAACATGTTTTATTCACATGAATGTATCTTTTCACAGAGACAAAACTGGGGTGAATAAACAACTTCAAGGTTTCCTTGGTTTTTCTACAAGCATCTTGTCCTGCCTACCCACTGGCACCAGCTCTTCTATTACATGGTCTTCTACCTCCAAATCAAAGCTCCCCCAAAAATGTCAGCATGTTAGAATTAGATAAATCAAACAGACAAACAATGCTGTGTGGCTAAAGCAGTATGAAAACAAGAAGAGCGAAGTAGAGGAACGCTCACAGCCGGGAGACACAGTACGGTGCGAATCACGGAGAGTGGAACCAAATCAATCACAACCGAGAGAGGCTGTGCTCAGCTACACCTACAGTCCACCGTAACAACACGAGGAGAACAGGAGCACAGGACTGGCTGTGTGAGGTGGGATTTACCTCATGGGGGATTTGGGATGAGACAATGTGGCTCAACTCCAAATAACTCCACTGTTTTCCAAGTTGCTGTAAACGTGTGTTGATGAGGTGGCAGGGTGATGGTCTGCGTGAGCAGCATCCTCCCTGGATACACAATAATCCCACTGTGTGTCCTTGCCGTGGGCCAGGACCGTCTCGTGATGACAACACCAGAAAGAACACAGCTGATTTTTGGGAATATCATGATCTTTTCAAGTTTCTAAGATCATTTCCACATTGAGACATCTGGTTGGCGATGAGAGATTGCAAGGGGGAAAAAGAAAAAGCTTCTTCCCTGTGTTTCATCAGTAACCTTCAGTGTTTATTAAAAATGCTTTCCGACCGAGTTGCTTGTCAGACTGTGTGCATTCATCGACCTCTGAGACTCGTCGGGCCGTGCTGTGCAGCAGGGTTCTGGGCTGTGTTGGACCAGAAGTGGTTCTCAGGTGGCCACGGAGGTAACGATCTGGACCACCTCGCCGTTCTCTCCCTGGATGGCCCCCTGGATGGCCTCTTTCACCTCCAGGTCCGCCTGCAGGGCCGGGGCCAGCTCAGCAGCCTGCGACACATGAAAGAGAGGGGGGGGGGGGGGAGAAGAGGCGATAATTGGTAAGAGTCTTTGAGATCTGTGTGTTTCCTGGGAACCAACAGATGCGGGCGAACCACACTATAGCCCCCTCCCCATGTGTCATTAGGGGAGATAACCGCAGTGCACGGACAATAGATAGAAGGAGCGGAGGAATGACAAAGAGAGAGAGATTAGGGGAGAGATGTATCAGAGAGAAGAAAGAGGAAGACGGTTGGTGGAGCGACAGGTGAAGAGAGACTTGACAAGTGTTGAGCTATTTGTATTTTAATGCTCTCTGGCTGTCTCTACGGTCGGTGTCAGACAGAGCGAGGTATTGTGTTGGTAAAAAAAAATTTAAAAAAACCTGAAAAGATGAGAGCTTCATGACTCGGTCCTGGATGAGGGCCATGAAGAATGACTCACTCCTTCCTCAGATGCGTGGCAGAGGTTCCCTCAAACACACCTGCAGCATTTAATCCTCCCTCCCCAGCATGCTGTCACTAGACAACAGCATTGACTGGAGCACAGCTGCACCGCAGCAGCACATGAGGCGGACACGCTGTTACCGCTGGCGGTGAAGGGGCTAAGTGAAACTCATACGGATCAATGTTTTTCATTGAGAACTTGAAACATCGGACATGTTGAACTGTCAAGCCTGGTTCCCCATTTGGAACTACTCCCAGATAATAGATGCATTGCGTTGGGGATAAACCGGGCTATTGGGGCTCTGCAGCCCTAGCTTTGGACCCGAGCGGGAGATAAACAATGTTGCATCTAAAGATTAGCACCAACGCGCAGAGATGCCCCTTAGAATGTCCAAACATCACATTGTGTTGCCCCCCCTCCCTCCACTTCATCTAGTTTGGGTAATGGAAACTATTAAATAAAGAGAGGAAAAATGCAGAGATAAATAAATACAAAAGCCAAAGTCATTTTTCAAGAACTTGTGTAAATGCTACCATATGTCTGGAAACAGATGAGAGCAATTCACATGATTCAACATTTTCAGAAAAGAGGGAGAGAAAAAAGAAAGAAAGAGCAGCGCTAACCTTCCTCTGAACTTTGAACTGAGAGCCAGCAATGTCTACACTTAGTAACATTGAAACACAACTGTGATAATAACCCAGCCTGTAGCAGAGCGACGCTCCCTGCAGGCTACTCAACGCTGCGTCTTCATTTTCACCCTCGGTTCCAATTGTTTGCAAACATTTTGTTGATTGATCGATTATTGGTGGGATTAAACTAGGTAAAGTCCTTTAAGGCATGTTGAAAATGAAAAGAAAAGTCCTCTTGAACACACTGGATGCATCTATTGACTCAATACGTGCATCACTTTGGCACTGAAGTCGAACGAAAATCTGCTTTTGACGAGTTTAAATACAGTTTGAGCAATAAACACCACGTTGTTAACAAGTTGACTCATGCTGTCCCTTCAGCACGTCCCGGCGCCCTTAGTGAACCCAAACTCTCATTGAACAGAACGCTGATGAGTGATCAGACTTCTGCCGACTTTGTTGATTTCTGTCAAGATCCGAGTACAATCAAACATCAGGAGGACGAATCAGTGGAGTAAACAAACAGTCTGATTAAAACATGGAGAACAGACCTCGGAGTCTATCAGATTGTGTATGATCCACACGCAATATAGGATGCTATACCAGTTACCTAGACAACTACAGACAACAAAAGGACAACAAGACAGTGTCTTCCTGAGAGAGCTACAAAAAACAGCATCACTGTCTGCAGGGAGATCCACATCAGGACACATGTGAGGCTAGTATTTCACACAGCCAAAAATTATGTCAAGTTCTTTCTGTTTGTATGATAACGACACAACAAAGACTCCCATCAGGACTACAGGGGACCCACTTTAACACAGGACTTGAGGAGGAAATGTGATATTCAATATATTTTGGGGGGGAAACAAAAAAGCAGAGACAGCAATGGAAAAGTGTGGTTCTTTGATATTCCTTGCAGTGAAACAGACCACGATGCCGTGTGCCGTGTGCACCGTCCCGATTCCACATGTGGCGTCAAAAAAGCTCAATCATGAAGGGATTTTAGGCAAATCTAACAATTGCTACTCTTCTCCTTTTAACGCTCCCCTTTATTGTGTTAAATTACTGTTTTTACAAACACTCATCATAATGACTGAAAGCCGAGTGCATTTTATTTGAGCACAATTATGACAACAGGGGGAAAGCAGACCCATAATACCTGCAAGTAGTTTAGATAAATTGCACGCATATTATAACGTGACAGTAATTATGAATGAAATATTACAGGATATGTTCTGTCTCATTATGAAGCTGGTCAAACCGTTATAGCACGAAAGGAGGTGGGTGTCAGCCCAAACTACCAGAAACGTTTGGCTGCCTGTGGGAGAAGAATTATCCAAAAGAAGAAGACATGTATGGATTCCTAAAAGAGGAAAAATATATTGTTTTATATTTTAGGTGAATGGAGCTTAATTATTCAGTATAGAGAAGAAACTAAACTACTGTGTTCTATGTCATGATTTATGAAACTGTGACAGTTTTGTTTGCAATTGTTCACAGATAAAAAGGTGTTTTAAGGCTTTGTCACAATGAGCCACTGTTCTAACTGGATGGCAGTAAAGAGAGTGACTCTGCACGGGCATGGTATTCTTCTGTACCAACGATGAACAACTCTGGTGAAAAGTACGTTGCCGTTAAAAAAAAAAATCTAAAAAGGCACAAGACTGTATATGTGACTTTAAATTATAACCAAGTTTCACCACAAATTCACTACTGGAAGGTTGATGTTGGCGGCTTAGCTTTGTGGGATAGTTTCTGTATGTTGGATCAAATCTCTTTCTGTTTATGGCTTGAGGTGGTGTTGTATTTTATTGCTGGTTTGGAAAGGCAATGTTTGGAATTAGCTGTAAATGTCCCTTTGTGACTCTGTCTGGCGACTCATAAGTACAGAATAGTTACTTCCATTTGACTTTCCAGACTTATAATGGAGTCAGCAGTAAGGTACAAAGCTGAAATATGTATAACTAATGCGTTAAAACACAACCAGAAGATATACCAGAAGACGTATATTTAAGGTATTTTTAAAAGTAAACTTTCAAATCCATATTTTTGCATTTAAAAAAGATACTCCTCTAACTTCCTGGCACCTTTTCTGACTGATTGTAAACATGGAGGGCATATTTGTATAGAATTATTATATGAATGAAAATAAATGTTCCTGATTAGGAACAAGAACGCCGACTCTGCATTTCAGTTTCTCTCTCTGCGAGTCTGAAAACAAACCCTGACATCCGTTCTTCTGGCCGAGCAGCGAGCACACAGCACAGATTAATGGCATCACTGAAAGACTGATTCCTGATCTACAGTATGCATTTCAGAGGAACAGTTGTGCATTATGGATTGCTCAAAAAACAAACCCATGTAGAGGGACTGATTTAGATTAGTACCATGGTCTGTTTCAGCTCAGACAATAGAAGCATACTCCAGCACCTGGAATGCTTCCCAGTTACAAACAATCTGTGTACACGTGTGCCAGAGCCTGGGAGAGTTTCTCTATGTGTGTGTGTGTGTGTGTGTGTGTGGTTTTACCTGTACGTTAGCTGTGTGATCTGTGACGGGGGCTAGTTGGACGTACTGCACTTGGATGTCAGGAGGGAGCGGGGAGCCCTCTACGGCCGTGGCCCCCCCATCAGCTGATGCCACCGCTATGAGCTGAGCCCCACGTAGCACCTAGGACGGATAAGAAGAAACAACCATCACTGACATTTTCAGTCTCATGTATGTGCTATCTGATGTGTTTATGTTCGTTTATTGATTACAGGCATCAGGTGTTTACAAGTACAGTGTCTCACAAACACCACACTTAGTGGTAAGGAAAGAGTCATGCGGCGGCATCCGAGTGATGTAAATAAACATTTCAGTCCTGCTGTTCTCACTGCTTCTCATCCCGACCTCTGTTTATACATCGAGACAAGAACTTTATGGTCCATTCAATTCGATTAAGTTGTTTTTTTTCTAGGCTCCATAACATGATATGCTGGCTAGGATTCATTTTTGTTTGGGTTCATTTAATCTAAGTCATATTTAGACAGGAAAAATAAAATAAATTGTCAGAGAATGGAGAGTGAGACATCGCATGGGGGGGAGAGACTCTAATCTCCCACCGTGTTACCAGTCAGCCAGGCGACGGTAGAGCTCGGTGGTTCTGACGCACTAATTACAGAGAAGAGCAGCTGGAGTGTTGTAGGGTATTCCTATAGATAGACTGCAACCACAAAAGGCCCCATGTGTGTGACCTCGTACAAGTGTATGCACACACACACACACACACACACACACACACACACACGTGCTCTGGGATTAGCAAGTACTGCCGGTGACTTGGACAGCATATCTCCCATGTGACAACACATACAAATTAACATACAATCCCACTGTCAACACAGACACAGAAAAAGATGAATGGAGGGAAACAGAAATTCTGGGCCGATATCGATGTTTAAAACAACATTTTTGGCCGATGGCAGACACAGATGTTTTTGTCAGTCTTGTGGCAGAGAAACAAAGAAATCTTCATTGTCAAACTAACTCTCTGCACTGTTTTAAAGTCCTTCAGCATCTCATTACAAATTATGAAACGATCTTTAATATCCCCTTCTCTCAAATCAGAACTATATATAAAACCCCTTTTAACAGAAGTTTAAAAGTCTTTAATCAGACGGCTTTTTCAAATATACAAATAAAATGACTAAAGACATAGCCAATGTTGGTACATTAAGATGCCGTTGGTTTACAGCCTGTAGTGACCCAGCGCTGTCTTAACATGTACCAGTGTTGACTTTCCTTCTTTTCTGATATATAAAACACGATTAAATGTTGAAGTTATTAGAAACGTAAATAGGGCTACCTTTCACCTCTTGTGTTTTTCATACAGAATACAACACATTGTAATACTCCCTCACTGCCGACAAACCACATGTGCGCAGGACACCCGTTGGCCCTCTTACGTCAGGCAGGATTCGTGTGCAGCCAGCGGCTTCTTCTCCGTACCAGCAGCTGCATTAGCAGCACATGCTAGCCGCTGGTGTCAGAGTTTTACAGCACGGCATCGTGAACACAGGCCTCTGTCTGGCAGGTTTCATATGCATGTTGTCTTCGTGTGCTTTCTTTGCAATGTTATGTGAGGTCTCCAGCTCGGTCCTCTTCCAGCTGCAGTTGGTACTGGGACTGGCTGGGACATGCTCAACAGGCATTACAATTCAAGGGGAGAATATGCAAGCCTGCAGAAAAACCCAAACCTCACAAACCTCAATTACAGACGATGTTTGTTGCCCCCTAACCCTTCCAATCCCAGAGTCCCACACTGCATCCCTACCCCCAGCCCAACCTTTGCTTTGAAGTTCGGAGTTACTGACGAGCCCCAAAGGTTCAGTTAACCCCCCCCCCCCCCCCGACATGCCTTGTCACCTACGAGACTTTGCCAGTTTCACCACAAAATCTGCCGCCTCATCGCCAGAATGCGCCAGGCCCGGTCGGCCCGATGGAAGCCATTAGTGTTGGAAGTCTGTCTGACTTAACTGTTTAGAGAACCAGGACTCCTCGAGCACAGACATGGGTTGAGGCAGAGGACTGTTCGAGCTGGGTCAAATGAATCACTCGGTTTTTAGGACCCATGAAACATTCCTGATCGATTACCGCGTTAGCCTGGAGAGTTCAGTTTAAACAGTAATCAGACAGTTCAGAACAGCTCACTATATCTGGGAAAGAAGCTTATTTGCTTTCTTACAGAGCGTTAGAAGAGAAGATTGGTAACAATCTTATGTCTGTGCGCTAAGTATGAAGCTGGAGCCAGTTAGCTTAACTTAGCATAGAGACAGGGAGCAGGCGGAAACAGCTAACTTGACTCTGTTAAACTATTGTACATACTTCCAGTAAGGATCTTCCCAAAGATCCTAAATCCAGGAAAACAATGCTCAATCAGTCACGTCATTGAGGACAGTGAGAACCCACATGTATAGCCAGCTGTCAAGTGTTTGTTCATGGCAGACATCCATAGGGATCCATCCTCATCCCCGTCACTTCATCACACGGTTCTCTGATTAGGAGTTAAACGCAGCTTTTGCCAAGTGTGCATTTGTCTGCACACAAATGCACACAATGAACGTATGTGTGAAGAAACTCGAGCACGATCACATGTCTGTCCTGTAAGTGTACACTTTACCGCGGTCCGAGAGATTCTATGTTTGATACTTGAGATCATAAAGACTTGTCTAACTCAATTAGATTCTCAACCTCCACTTGCGAGCCGTTTGCATTCTCAGCTGTGAGGAGCAGTACACAGAGGCTCAGGAAAGCATTTACAGAGTTGGAACGCTTTGTGAGATCTCTGCGGCAATTACACAGGAACTTCTCGGGTCCACATCCTGTCCCACGACCGGCTCTGTCAGAGCAACTCCTCTCCGCTGTTTGGGTGTATTAATTTCATGCTTGGTATTTAAGTATGACTCAGCCGAAAAACAATCTAAAGCTAAATCTACCCTCAAGAAACGTCCACTTCACAGAAGATGGCAGGAAAGTTTACTCAGGCTTTTCTCCCCTATTGATTTGTTGTCAATAATATTGTGAGTAGTGATGATAATTATTCCTAATTCAGCAAATACCACATAATCAACACAACACAATATGTTGTTTGGCAATGACGCAAAAACAATCTCAAAATGACCTCAAGGAAACGTTTTATGAGGTAATAACTTAGTCTGCTTGAAGATTGTTAGTAGAAACTGATAAATTATACGATAAGGTCGGAAATGTTTTAGGGGGCTTTCTTGGAGAAGACACTGGGGAAACTTTACAATCTCAGTTTTCAGCTAAAAGCCGGTATGACTCACTTAAAATGCAGACTAATATATTAGATATTGGGCTCAATTTGTCAGAAACAGGGGCCATCAGCAGATCTTAAGTGGATTAGTCACTGTTGATCTTAAAATTTTAGGGACCGGGACCCTTAAATAATGAGCTGGCCGGCTGGTGAAGGGCTACGACACTGCAGAACAGTACTGGCAAGAAGAGCGCTGAACAATCAAGAGTATCTTAAATCCTCTGCAGGCTTCGCTATCTGCCACGGCCTCGAGGAAAATAGGGAAAGGAAAAAAAATAAATCTTTTTCTGATGCCGTAATGCTTTCAGTGATGGATCCAGGACACTAAGGAAACACAGCAATGTGAGAGCAAAGACACAAACATGAACAACAGCCGCGTAACTCAAAAACATTCATGATTCCAAGACTAGGACAATAACCAACTGCAGAAATAAGCCTCTGTTGCCCATCCCTTGTCTGAGGATTTTTAAATTGTATTTTTTTTTTTTTTCTCCGTTCACGTAAAACTAGTTAAACTTGAATAAAGAGGGCTTTAAGAAATGATGGGTTGTTCGGAGATGCAGCAATTGTTAACAGTCTGAGAGTAATTCATCAATAAGGAAATATGTTTCCACTAAGCACACACTATGTGCAGACTGGCATCAATTCACAGTCTCACAGGAGGTCTCAGTTAAAACTCAGCTGTGAATCAGACGATATTATGAGGGAACTGCTTAGTGTGCGTGTGTTTGTGCGAGTACGGTTTTAAAGATTTACCCTGGCTGCAATCAACGTACACTGGAATCCCCAATAACACAAGATCCTCCTTTTAGAAGAATCAAAAATCCGTACACACAATAGACAAAAAGAAGAGAGCCACACAAATGTGGTTCCTACCCTCCCACGGAGGAATAGCTCCTCTTCGTTCAGATCTGAAAACAAAACAGAAACAACCAAAACAGGGAAATTAAAAAAGAAACATTTGGACTTTGGAGTGGCTGGAACTTCCTCTCAGCCTCACAGCCGACAACAACATATACAACTGCCAACCGTGGACAGATGTGCAAGTAGAAACATTAGCTCTGGGTTGGTGGGGGGGGGGGGGAATGCTCAGGCCTGGCTGCGAATCGGCTGTAAAGATAGTCACAGACACAGCGGTGTGCTGAGTGATTGTTCGGTGTAGACTGGGAAAATGAACACTCTGGCCTTTTTTACATCTCACTGCGAGCATGAACTCTTTTTATTTTACCTCCGAGTGTGAGAACTATTCTGATTCCATGAAATGATTGAACAGACAAAAGTGAGCTTGTGATACAAATCAAAAAATGTCAGAAGCTGAAACAAAAGCCAAAGAGTATCATGCTATTTATTCCCCACTTGTGATTTGTGAATTCTATCACTTGTTGCAGTTATAGGTCCGATTTTTGACAAGCGATATTACCGTACATTACTGACGCCTCCCTCTCCCGTCCACACACTACTCGATGAAATACATCCGCGTTATAGATCTTGATGTCTTGCCAGACCCCCGACCCTGTAACCTGGCCCACTGCTTCCCATCTCCACCCACACCCTGACACTGCTTCTACACCAGAGCTCAACACCTGCATCCCATCAAACCCTCCCTCGCATCCTTTGCTCTGCAACTCCCACCAGAACACTGGGAGTCACGTTCAGACAGGACTCAGGGAGCTTTTATGACAAAACCAGCTTGACTTCAATTCTGATCCAGAACCAGCAAATCAAAAGGGGACTGATGACAAAAATAACAGCCGTTAAAGAAAAGAGCCAATCCCCTTAAAAAAAAAAAAAAAGGGAATTTCCATTGAAGGTTTTCTCTGTTCTCGGGCACCAATGAGAGCTTGGCTTGCCTAATTGACGACGGCATTTTTACAATATCTGTAAATTTCATGATTTAAGATGATGACTTTATCCTGTTTCCAATTGTCCTGTTAAATGTGGCAGAGCCAGAAGAAATGATATACACAGGTTGTAAAACTCAACTAACAAAATATCACACCGCACAAAATACCCATCTGAACAAGTAATCGAGACAGGAACTAGAAATGCACGATGACGAAGGCCAACACATTTCTTCAATGAAATGCCATTTTTTTGAAAGTGAAACATCCGATTCTATCGACGGTTCCGGCCCGTTCTTTGAAATATCCAAAACAAATGAAGATGCTTTGGGAATTCGGTTTCAAGACTAAACATGTCCGGGTGACCCCAGACTGACCTTTTAAGCGGTACACCCGGACCTCCAAACCATCTCCGCGGGTCCTGACAGCAGCACCTTTGACACACCGCAGCCATGAAGTCTCCGATATGCCTCAGAAGAACATCTGTCATCTCACATCAGTGCATCGCACACTGGAGTCTTTAACTGACTGAGACATCACATCAGACAAAACCACTTCTACAGCTGCCTGTACACGTGCCAGCACTGGTAAAAAAGAGAAAACAAAACAACGTATTCAGAGGACTCTCTGGCATAATTATTTAATAGTCACGGTAATGTTCAGAGGAATGCGTAGTCTGGATTGTATAAAACACCTTTGGTTGCAGTGTGTGTGAGCCGTTTCTTTATCATTCCCATGAAAAACAAGTTTTATTGTTCCCCCCGTGCTAGTCCATGCTGCTGTTTTATCCGCAAACACACTACTCTGCATTCACTCACGTTTTTGTGGTGCATGTGCACACAAAAATGAATAAGATGGAAATCAGAAATGTTACATGCCAGGAGTCACTGGAAAGACTGTTAACCAAGTTATGCTTATTCATATTGCGTATCAAATGTTCTGATTAAATTGTTTACATGACAGATGCATCACCGTAACCAGGCTATAATTAACCCAGAGCCCATAACAATGCACAAAGTGTTGCTTGAAGGCCTCCTGCTGTAGTTGAAACTCATGCATAATGAGCACTGTGGGCCGAGGACCGAGTGAGGCCGGGCTGCACCCCGTCCGTGCTGATGGTGAGTCATGATGAAATCCATCTAGAACATCTGTTCCCTCTTACTCACACAACACAGCGCCCCTGGGCTCTGCCTGCACAGAACAAAAAAAACAGAAACCACCACTGGGGGGGTACCCTCCTCTGCACTGTTACAAACACACACACCTACACACACATTCAGAAGGACGGTTTCCCCGATCCGTGGCCCTTTATCTCCAGGCCACGATGCCACAAGGACACAAAGCAGAC
Organism: Anarrhichthys ocellatus; assembly: GCF_004355925.1. Taxonomy (NCBI): domain Eukaryota; kingdom Metazoa; phylum Chordata; class Actinopteri; order Perciformes; family Anarhichadidae; genus Anarrhichthys; species Anarrhichthys ocellatus. The sequence goes on from NW_022280032.1 coordinate 14,116,025, forward strand.
TACTCCTTTGAAACCAGATCCACCACTAGACCTCTAAATCCTTGACTGCTTACGTACATCCCCCTTACTCTAAACACTGGTCATAAAACATGTTGTTTGTATCTTTTCATCTCATTTTACCCTCCTCTCGAATGACAGGAATCCCAACAACGCCTCACATACTAGAAACAACATTCTGGAGCAGAGAGAGAGAGAGAGAGAAAGAAGGACAACGGAGTCACTCGGGCTACGGGCCAGCAGAGTGATTCCAGCAAGAATCACACCCTGATTCTTCTGAGGTTAACCTTACACATTGTTCAAGCATCTGCTTTTTGTGTACACATGACAAATCAAGACTTTTACAAAGGCGAACTAACTAACAACAGACATTGAGGAGTAGATGTCACTAAATCATCTATTCCCTCTTCATTACCTCACCTAATGTTCTCCCTTTTCTTGGTTTTGGCCCTCTTCCTCTCATCCTTTCCTTCATGAACTCATTGACATGTCCTTGTCCCTCAGTGCACCGTCCCTCTTACACAATACATTGCCGGTGTTTATCCTGGTTCTGGACTGGTTCTGTGTTTACAGGTCCCGACAGCGCTGACGGAGGGACTAGTGCTGAGCTGGACTCTCTGTCCTGTGACCCGGTTCCCACAATGACCGTTAGGAGTGTCCAACAGATGCACCACAACATGTGCTGACAAGAAGGGGTGGCAGAGGTTCAATTAGGGGAAGGAAGTGAGTGGGGGGGGGGAGACTGTCTTCAGACTCTTGACCGTCACTTTTAAAGGCCCCAGATGGACGGCATTCAGGTCCATCACTGATAAATGATGCTGATGGATGACGCGATCAGTAACTTTGGCAAAGCTGTGTAGCAGACTCTTGAGATTAGCTGGATTTGTCGGACTGACACGCCAATTGGTTTACGGTTATCGGACAGTCCTGTGAAAACTGTGAGCTCACTCAATAGAGGACTTGCTAATCATCTGTATTTTTACATTATTTGTGTTTCTTTTCTCTTTTCTCTTTTCACACATATACAAAGAAGAGTGACAGCAAAGACGGGTAAGGGGAAAAGGGGGGGCATCCAAGGACATTGTTGGCCCATTGTATTTGCCTCAGCCATTTAAGCTAGTAAAAGGGCACCGCCACCTTCAATTATTTTATGTGGCACCTGTTGCCATGTGTGGTTTTCCCGATTCACAGCTTAACGAGTCTCAGTTTTCAAACATTAATGGGACAAAACATCTCTTCCAGATCGTGTCCCTTTTGGGCTTTCCTCTCCCCATTTTTTTTCTGATCTCCCCTCCTCCTCATCAGTCACTCCTTTCATCTTCCAATCCTCCATTTGGTCTGCATCATTGAAGGGTAGGATCCCAACACAGAGAGAAGCGCAGTAGATAAGAGGCTAGGACAGACAGGGAGTCAGTAAAGTTAAGTTAAGCTAGTTATTTTCTAGTTTCTTGGGTCTGCCTTCTCTTCTGTCTGCATGAGAGTGTTTTTATAGGCTTGTGGAAAGCTTTGGATCCAGTTTTGTTCCGATTTTCAGCTGGCACAGCTGCACTAAGTTTATGGCTAAGTTGGCTCAGACTGACATAGAAGCGGATACAGAAACATCTGCAGCTGAAGTACGCAGATTTGATATGTGCGTGAGCAGTTAGACGAACAAACAAAGTGAATACTGGGATATGAGACGCACACTGTGCTGTTCACTGCAGTACATCTCTGGTGACAGTATAGAGCTGGATGGGTGGACAGCGGGCAGATCAGAACCAGTTAATTTACTAACTTTTATTTTCACTACCCGTACCCATCTATAGTGGAGCGGTTAAGAAATCTGCGGAGGGAATTAATAAACCGCTTCTGTAATGAAGCATCTGGATTTAGACTCATCTTCTCAATGACACTTGAGATTTTGTTCAGGAAATGAGAGATTGAAAAATCAGTGACATCATACACATCAATATTTAGCCATTAGACATTTAAGAAAACACACATTGGTTTAAGTCTGCACTGTTATGTCTTTGTCTGAGGTTCCAAACAAAATGCCGGTCCAAGATACACCATAACAATCACGATAAAGACCTAATATGGCATTTGTGTGTGATTTATCTCCTTGAATAAGTGCTATCACTAATATCATACTTGTCTGGGCCCCGTTTCCCTCAAGTGGATTCTGGGGTTCATCAGATTTAAGAGCTGACCTAAGAGGCGTCCGCCCTCTGCTCCATGAGAATATGAGGAGCCGCTGCCACTGTAGTGTATCACTGCATGCGTGTGAAAAGCTCGACCTGCAACATGAAGTTTAAAGAATAAGTCACTGTGTTTGTTTTGGCAACGCACTCATATCATTTTACAGACCCAATCTAAGTATGAGCTAAAAAAGAACGGGAAAATAAAAGAGCTTTTTATTGGACGAGGCTCCCAGACACCGCCGAGGGAATAGAGGCCTTCCTGCTGCTTTTTTGTTCTTGCATCTGTTGGTGTCTATCTGCAAGAAACTAATGCCGATCAAATCGCCTGCCCTATAACATACAGAACAGCTGGAAGTGGTAAAGCTGATGAGAATCTGCAAAGATTTCATGTACTCTTATGTACTCTGAACGGGTATGAAAAATCTAAACCCAACTCTGAGGAATGCTGCCATCAGGCTCAGCGAGCGGGTCATTCCAGGACACGAGCAGGCATGTGTTTAAGAGTGTGTGACAGAGAAGAAGCGGGTGTGTGTGTGGCGACTACCTCAATCAAGTGAAAAAACACACACAGCAAAACGGCCAATAAAACAATAACAACAAAAAAACTCATATAAAGCAGATGCATTCACACATCGCCAACGTGCGGGCACACATATAGCCTCCGGCGCTTTGAGCCAATTGGTTGATTGAAATCTTATTCAGACTATAAAATATAGTGTCGAGTCGTGGAAAGCACATGGCTCCAGACGGTGAGCGGCTTGTAACTCCTTCTCCACCACAAATGTTGACGTATTACACAGAAGGGGTGATGACTATCTCTTCAAGTGCAGGGATGGTGCAGTAATTCCTTATGAAGTAAAGTTATTGTAAACAAAGTAATTACTTTATTGTTGCATGGCATACCGATACTAGAAAGGTAACCTTGATAAAAGCCGTCGATGTGAAACAGCAAGAATCTCCTGTAATTCAGCGGACACGTAACCCACCAAAGAGCATGTAAAGGTATTATATTACCTTCGGCCTCAGGAATATGAAATGGACGGAGAGGAAAAGTAGTCCATCAGTTTGAGTGACATTCTGTTCACCAACACCGCTTCGACACGACACAGTACTATCAACGGTGTCTTCCTGGTTTTAGCAGCGTTTACGTCATTAACTTCTCACAGATCTTAACCGAAATGTATTATCATTGTTTGGTTTTGTTTTGGAAGCCTCTCGCCGTTTCCCCGTGCCGCAGTAAACAGATGCCTCTATGAGACCCACATATGTAATAAAGACCATCAGCGAGAAGATTGGCTATTTCTACATAGCTTTTCTTACTAAGGTCATCGGGGAAACGGGGTGGCAGACTGTCACCTCGTTACTTCAATTGTTATATTATTATACAAAATAATGTATTTCTTTAAGAAAAAAACATTGTTCCTCTGGGGAAAAATCCTTTTTATTCCATTTAGCTCTCTCCAAATTGGCACTGTGGCTGCAGAAAAAAACAGCTTCCCGTTAGCGCTTTAGGTGCACGTGCAGCCATTAAAAACAATAGGTGCCCTTCAAAACACATGCAGCAGTCAGTGTGTATGGGGCTCATTAAACCCTGTTTAATCTGGTTTGATTAAGAGCTCATTAAACCCTGTTTAATAAGTCATAACTCGTTGCACATAGAAAGTAAACTATCAAAGGGAACATCAGATTACTGCTTACCATGTCATTTATTTCAATCAATACATTTGTAATTATTTAAAAAACTAATTGTAAGCTCCATGTTCTGTAATCTATGATTCCATTACTTTACAAGTAGTGATGTGGTCTTACTGCATCTTCAAACTCAGGGGGCTGCGTTGCTGGAGGCCTGATGTTTAAGGTGAGGCGATTAAACACATCTGGTGTGATTAAGACTTCCATGAGTTTTCGAGGCGCATCAGATGCCAAAACACTGTATAGCAGTTTTTATTAGGAGGATTTTTACAACTCTGGAAAAGCATCAAGGGGATCATTTTATGAACTATTTCGACAATCACAGGGTTAGCGGTAGAATGGTGTTACGAACTACAACAGCTGGAATGTAAGCTTGTAAGTATTTGATTGGCCAATGCCATGCCTTGCAATAACCACAATTGTTTAAGAGCTTACTGCAGAAGTAATATAATAAATATTGAAGGTCATTTTCTTAACTAACCTTAAATGGCCCCAACAATGAATACGTGTAGCTTCCATTCACATTGTAGAAGGGAAAAAAACCCTCTACTGGCTGTTCCATAAAAACACCTGTCCTAACAAAATAACACAAAACGATTTAACCACCAGATGGGCAGCGTGAGAAATAACTTCCTTCCCTAAAGTCGTGCTTCTTGACAAACATGATGAATTGATGAATGTGAAATGATGTCTTGGTCTGCAGGCGCCCATATGTGTCATGCAATGGTCCTACACAGGCCGGCTCTGCTTTGATCGAGACTCGCTTCGATATCAGCGGAAAGGAAAGAGAAACAGGAAGGGCTCTTGGTCCAAAACATCCAGGACAGAGAAGAAGGAGGCGAGAGGACACAGACACAGACACTTGGAGGACTCAAAAACATCTGTGAGAGATGTTTCTAATTAGTGCACCATCATAACATCAAACTGGATCGTAGTTTGGGATGCTTTTGAATGGTTAAAATTTATTACTATGGATATTCAAAATCAAAAGGGTTATACACATTTACTGAAGTGCTGAAAGATTACAGCATAAGCATTTTAAAGCTTCTGTGTTTTTGAATAAAGATTCAGACTTGATGACAACTTGTATTTCTTTAGGTGCTCTTCAGTGCACTCGAGGAAAGCTTTTATTGACGATACCACCATGAGCAGAATTACTCTGTGACTGCCAATGTCAAAATGAGGTACATTATCAGTGTACTATAGGCCGCTAGTAGCAGCATGGGCATATGTTTCTGTGAGTGGGTCTCTGTTTTGTTTATCTTGAGGTAAAAACATGCACACTCTACGGTTTCGCTCTATTCCACTGATCTACAGGTGGCGGTAATACGCCAAGAGATGTGGCAAAGCCACATCTCTGCTAGCTCGTAAACACGGATCTAAACAGTGCTAGATGCAACACGCATAACAATCTGCTCTGCAATGTTTCATGATGACGGTAGAGCTCAAAGATACACATGCGTATTGGTGAGTAACATTGAACATTGTGACGGGGCAAGAGAGGATATGAATTAGGGATGCACCGATTCTGATGCCAATATCGGGCCGATACCGACTCAAATAGCTGCTTATTCAACTCAGTTTTATATGTACGTAATATATACATTCTATACTGAAATGTTTCATTCCTGTTTAAGTTTTGAGCAGTTTGTTGCTGCATTAAAAATGATTACAATTCAGTTGTTGGTGTACAATTTATTATTTTAATAATAAATAACAATAAATGTATATCTATGTATGCATTTGTTGTATGAAGTTTTTAAGTTAAAACTAAAGTAAAGCCTGATTGACTTCCACCGAGTGAAGCATACAGCCCATTAATTAAACACTGGTATCAGATCTGTACTCGGTATCGGCCAATACACAATAAATAGAATACGTGGAATCACTGTGCCGACAGATCCAGCAAAACAATAACACGTGGTGTTATTGTTGGAAGGTATGAAGAGAGGCAGAGATACACTATCGCTACAGTTTAGTGAGGTAATTCATATCCTGATATTAAAACATTAATCAGTGGCTGACAGATTTTCTTTCAACACGAAACCACACACACATCCACCATTGCTGTTATCCTGCCCTTGTTTTTGAAGGATTTGTTGTACTTTAAGCACAAAAGTAAGAAGTGATGCAGACATGTGGTTTACCATCTACAGCATGGATTCATTAGTGTAATGTAACTCCTAATCAGTACATTGTGAACGTGTTCTTACCTGTCCATCCTGACCAACATGTACCTGGTGGATCTGGAGATTTCCCTGAAATAGAGGAGTGACACGTCACGTCAAAGACCTGATGCCATATTAAACACACATAATCACTTACATGGAGTCATAAAAATGATACATCTTGCCCATTTCTCTGCCCTTCTATTCACACTAACCTGTATGGACAACAGATTACTAAAACCTGCATTGTTCCGAGGTGATTGCAGCCATTAAAAGGCGGTAAACCCTCTAAATGGAAAGTGTGCAGTGTGACGGCGTCAAGATATCTGAGAAGAATCAGAAGTGTCTTTGCAGGTTTCTGAGCATTCAGGGTTTGGCAGAGGAGTTTTTATACATGGTGACATAAGAGTGAGCGGTGGAGGCGATGTCTTTGTGTATACGTCAACGATTGTGTGATTTCCAACGACATAAAAGATTTAGTAAACAACAATAGAAATCCAGTCACAAAGGCACGAGCCAATCGCTGCCTAATCAGGACGCAACGACCGTCGTAAAGTCTCTGAACACCCACAGTGACGTTTACAAGACCACATAAGAGAGGACATCATAGAAGCCATATTTAGCCAGCCCCAAACTTTTAGTTGTTTTCTGTTGTTAATTGTATTTCATGTATATATATCAAATGCGGTCAGAGCTACCATATGGCCAAAGAGCAGTGTAATCTCTCAAATAGCTCATTTCCTTTTCAAGCACGCTAAAACCGATGACTTTGATGAAGGGGGCCCGCTCCTAATGAAAACATATTGTAAGAGTGGCATTTGGGAGAAGGGGGATTTCGTTGCTAAGCTTTGAACTCCAGAAAACAAACAATATGATGGAATAGGAAGGGGAGAGGAGGAAAAAATAACTGGGCTCGGCCACAAAGAGCAGGAAAGGCTTTAGAGCTTTGCTGCCTCCAGTTCACTCCGTCTCACTCGATCGTGTACTTCTCCATCCGAGTGTCCTTTAGCACCACTGAACAGGAAATGAGAAAAACACTCGGGCGAGGTGTCAATTGCTTTTTGCATAAATATCAAGCTGTCGTGCATGTGTATGTGTGTGTACACAGACCGGGGCCTTGTAATAAATCTCTCTTCCACATCTTCGAAATATCACTATCAATGATGCTGATGTGGAAATTCCTCTCCAGCAGTCGGTGTGGTTTGGAATTTGAGTTTTGATTTTCACTGGCAGGCTGTGTGTGTGCATGCAGAGCGCATGTCTGGTGGGGAGGGGGGGGGGGGGGGGGGGGGG
>NW_022280032.1:14123454-14139575 GCF_004355925.1 Anarrhichthys ocellatus
GGGGGGGGGGGGGTGGGGGGGGTGGGGGGCGGGGGGGGGAGGGGGGGGGGGGGAGAGACATGAGACATCTGGGTATTATGTGGAAACAAAAGTCATAACCCCGTGCAAAAGCAAGCGGATATATAAACATTACGGGACATCTGCTTTTGTTAGAATTCACTAATGACTTAAATGTTGTCAGGTATTACTTGGGTGCACCATGCTTCATTGGGATGACTATTTGCAAAGGCAGACCGAAACATACGGGGCTCAAAAGAAACTAATGTTTAATGACTCTTACCAAACCTATTCGACGAAGGAAAAAGAGAAGTTTGCTCTTTTCACTTCGTATTCTTTCTTGTAGAAGTAAACTAGCTTTAATTCTCCAGAATGGGAGTTTTGCAATCACTAATTTATTCGATTCCTTGGCAGACGGGTTTAGCCAACAATTGGAATAAGTATTCGTCCACAGAGCTGACGGAGGAACAACCTTAATTTTGTGAAAAAACACTTGGCAAGCCTTCAACGTGACAGAGAGCCTCATCAGAAGAAAACTGTAACTTGTTGGGGAGCAGTTTTCGTTACTGACCCAAATAATGTATGAAAAACTTTACTCTATTTCTGCACAATTGTAGTGTATCCATGCTAAATTATATGTTTTTAAGCATCCATGTGTTTGTAATTGTTGATTACCGTTCTCAACAAAAAGCTTGATTCGAATCATGCAAATTTGGATTAATTGCTAGCTAAATAAACCCAAAAGTCTTTGTGTCTGTAAAGTCCTGTAGAAATTACATAAGGCAATCCGGAGTGCATTTTGCTTAATCTACATGCTCACAAAGATATAACGCATTGTTTCAAATGACGCAAGTCCTCATCTAGCCTGAAGTCAACCAAATTACAAACCAAACCAGACTTTGAGTGGCTGATTGCTTCTCTCACACGCAGACACTTGCCTCACTGTCCTGTGTGATCTGCACCTCTTCTCCTTGTGGCACCTGGGCGATGTGCAGCTGACCCTGAGGAATCTGAGAGACAAGGATGAAGGATGAGAGAGCTGAAGCTGGAACAATTACACAAATATGATCAAGAACTTTGCTACGGCATGTTTTCAACCGCAAAGAAATCTATGAATGATCATCATACACTTACAAATTGTGGTTAAACGACTTAAGTCTGTCCTAAAACAATAGCCCGGCCCCCATATACAGACTGAAATGTATTCTGCTTGTTGTAATCATTCCCTCTCTACATACTGGCCATTAATGTTCTAACATAAGGGATGAAGATACAAATACAGTTGTTGTTTTGTGCAGCAATGTATTCAAAAGTATTTAGTTTAGTTGAAGTTAAACAAATCTAGTTGAACAGCAGAACTTTCAACACTGAATTATGAGCTAGCGTTTGCATCACTGTCATTACAGCTGCTGAGCTAATGAGTAGATATGTAGCCTCACAGCAGAATATTCATGTAGTATCATCAGATCATGTGTAATAATTAGAATCATATCTTTTAGTTAGAAACACTGACAACTCACACACATGCACTTAATTTCCTCACAAAAAAAAGCCCTTCATGACACACATCGTCTCACAGCTCGTGTGTATCTGTCACCGGTTGTTTGACTCCACAACATTAAACAAGACTAGTCCAAGATGCTCTCACCCAGTAAATAACTGTAAACACAATGTACCATGGACTAATACATGGCACTTTATCAATTTGGTCAATCGCATAGACGGCGTAACTTTAAAACTACGATATATTTAAGACCTTAAACAGGTCGTATACGTAGTTTAATGAAGTGGTTCATCGTACACAAGATCTAAATGGTCAAGTCCCTTCCTTCCTGTCAGCCCACATAAGCTGCAGGATGCTCCGTGTGTCACTCTGGTGGGTGGGATGATCTTTCCGCCCACCCCCCGGACTGAACCTGCTCTGTAGGACCCTCACATGACAGCAGCAGAACTCATCACACTGTCGCTGTTAGAGAATACGTTGACACTCACCACCTGGACTTGTCCATCCTCCCCGATACGGTGGAACTGGACTTGTTGATTGGCCAGTGTGTAGTGCAAGGTCTGCTGGGTGGCAGTCTCAATGTGGCCCGTTTCTTCTGCCAGGCCTCCCTCTGGTGAGGAGGACAAACAGCATGGTCAATAACGTTGGAAATGATTCCAGCTCGCATAAGAAATAGGGACGAGGTCTCTAAGGCACAGACACACAAAACAACAAACACCCACACATCGAGCAAGGGACCGTAGCAACAAAAAAAACCTGGCTAATTCCCAGGCCATCTGCTGGATGATGTCCTGTTTATACTTTATCAAACGCCTAAATACACAACAAGGGCTCTCCAGCTAGCCATCCAAACACATTCATAGTCTAACAGCAGGCCTCAGTCTAAACACCCGCTATCACACCAGCCGTTTGAAACCCCCTGCATGGACCTGTCGCAGCTCTAAAACACCCAAAAGACCTCTGTCAGCAATTTAAAGACAGCAAAGTGCTCAGCGACAGGAGCTTGAATCAAATGCGAGAAACTAAACAAAAACCGCACCTTCTCTGTAAGATGTTAAAATGTGCAGCAGCAAGAAGACCATTTGGGAGAAGTGAGGACTTCTGGGAAACAGACCTTGCTGAGGAAGGATCTTTCTTGATCACGAACAAAAGGAATGTAGCTTTAAACAATACATATGACATCAAAAATTCTGTTTTGTGTTATGCTGCTTTGAAAAGTGAGGCTATATTTGCTTATGACTGCTATGTACTGTATCGTGTAAATACTCCTCAGGGCTGCCAGACGAGGGAGCAAGTAGCCAGGTGGCTTGTGAAAACTACAGTTTGGGTCTGAGCTCTCTTTGCTGTTTCAATGATAAAGAATGTTTGGTGTGAGTCTTTGCGTGTTTGTGCACACACCATCTGACCTAGTGTTTGTGTTGTACACTATGGAGTGTGTGTGTGTGTGTGTGGCCCCAAAAGGAAGGGCCTGACAGTCCTGAGCACTCACAGGATATTTGGGTTTCCCCTGCAGTCTTTGCTTTTCCCTGGTGCAAGGTGAGAGGTGATGGCTCACAGGGAGGGAAGGACAGCAGGCATTGTGTGCAGATTGCAACCATCTGCAGCAGAACACGCTGCATCTGCATTTGAGTCGAGGTCTTAAAATAGCTTCAATATAGCTGGTGAAGTAAGTCTTGTATGAGTTTACTGTGTGAGGCTTTTTGTCGACCATTTACAAATATTTTCCTGCATAAAAAGTTATAAAAATGACTTTAATAAATGATGTATCTTGACAGCCCCAAAGCTTTTCGAACCAGTGTAATGCTAATGGAGCAGCAGATGTCTCTGTTTGGTCTGTAGTTGGTTCTCAACACTGTGCACCTTGTTTGATTAGAAAACACACAGACAAACTTAGCAACGTTATCAGCAGATAGAGAGTGGAGCCAGATAGGTATTAGCTTTCTCAGAACATAGAGATAAATGTCAATGTGCTCACTCCCACAGCATTTCAGAAGGAAGGCGGCAGAAGGTTCAAAAGGAGTTAACTAAAGAGATCCTCACGCTTTAGAAGGTTGACTTCAAGAGGATTTTTGAATGTGGTCTAGTGTTCAACCAGTCATATCCCTGATTCTGTGTCACATAAGCTTATTTTTTATGCTGTGATTTTCCATACTTCCTTGCCTATGCTGATCTGTTCTCTGTAACGTTTTTTTTTCCAGACATGTTTGGATAAAGACTGATACACAGTAAAGAACCAACTGTAAATGTTCTGGAAACTACCACCAAAAAAGGAAGATTAGAGAACTACACATCATCCGTTTCTCTGACACTGTTACTGTGCCTCTCTTTCTACGTAACATAGAGTCAGTATTTATACAACGTCTGAATCTAAAAGCATAGTCAGTAGCTTAAAGAAAATAAATTGTCCTTAGTATGCGTGTTAATGCTGAAAAGTGGGCAAATAAGTAACAGTCCATCCTGTTTAGGGGGACGTGTGGTGTGAATATGAAGCTGCTATTATGTCTTTTCCTTAAATCCTTAAACGACAACAACTACACACACACACACACACACACACACACACACACACACACACACACACACACAGAGTTATACAAATACATGCCTTACAGCCCCCGGAGCATCATCTGTACTTTACCGGACGTGCTGCGAGGTGTGCGTTTGGAGAAGCTCTTCACAGCCAGACTCTGGCCGCGCTGCTTGCGTCTCCAGGCAGTGCGACACTTTGAGTCGATGCTTTGCTTGATGCGGTACCAGTCTGACTCGGTGATGCCAAATTTGTGGAATAAGTGGCCTGTTGAGACACAGAGAGGTAAAATGTCACCACATGCTGTGTGAATAATACTAAATTGTTGGCTCGGTTGTGCAATTAGTGCATCGTATCTCAACACGAGTCTGTGCGTCGAGATGCAAATGCTCCCTCCAGTAAATTGCCTTTTATTCTGTTTCAGTGGAACAGGAAATGAAAGTTTCCTTTCATTTTTAGTGGAGTGGAGCTAAACTCAAAACAACTATAGAGCAGGGAGGTGTGACAAGCACCTCACACCACTTTATTAATTCAAAGCACAGGAACTCCTCCTAATCAACTCTTCCATCATTCTATTTGAGATGGACAATGGACAACTGTTTATGCATCAGTTATTGTTGCAGCTGGGCGGCTTCTTAGGCAGATCAACCACAGCACTGCTGCATGCAAGATACTAATGTTTATCAATCCGAAAAAAAGATATCTTCTTTTACAATACAATCTGTATTTTTCATCTTAGCATAAAGACGTGCGTGTTGTAGGCTGGTTGGTACACTTAACCCTAAACTCTCTACAATGTCAGCATACAGTCATTTAACTAAATAACAAAAACACCGGAGGGATGTAAACTTTTAAGGGAATTGAATGTCAGCTCTCACAGCAAAAGAAAGCAACAGACTGCGGCAACAGAATTGATATCAGCTCATGTGATGAAGCTGCCTGATTGACTGGATGCAGCTGTATTTAGTGTCTGTCTACCTCTGGGGTTATGAAGTGTTTAAAAGGAGGTGTGCCGCTTGACAGCTCATTTCTACACAAATTAACAACGAAGCTACAGCCTGAGGTAAGAAAATGAGACAGGCGAGGAGCTGAGGGGTATCTGCGGATAGTGAGATGGCATCGTATAGAAGCCCTTTCACACCTGACGGGTCCTGCACAGGCAGGCAGGGCGCTTGTGCCTCCATTCCTGTTCCTTTTTTCAATGCAGGCAGGAGGAGTCACCCAAAAGTCACCTGGCACTGCTCCAGCCACTGCATACCTCATGTGTGCCATGGGGGATGTTTAGTGAAGCCTCCTGCAGGGGGCAGAAGCTGCACTCTGAAGGAAAGGCTGAAGCTAACACAGCCCGTCTTCGCACAGCAATGTGAACCATATAAATATAGTATGTAGCCACGTGACTTTTATAAATCTCCCGTCTGTCTGCCATCACTGCCCCGACTCTGCTTCTCCAGGAATCAAAGAGTTGCCTGAATTGAGGGTGACTCCATTAGGATCTATCTACCAGACATGTGCTTGTCATTTACAGTCTGGTATGTTGTAAAAATGTGTTGCACATTAATGCTAGTGTGCAATGATGAATGCATGTTGTTGTAACCTGCATTGGGAATAGAGACTGCAGTCTATTTCTGTGTCCAATTCGGCGCCGCTTTGTAATGGAACGAAGATGAAATGTGGGAAGGTCTCAGAGAGTTAATTTATCGCTGTAAGGGGGGTAAGGAGACAAACCCCGGCTGGGTGAGACATACAAGCATAAATTATACTATGCCATTAGACATTAGCCTATCATTAGACAAACAGTGGTTACTAGACACCACCTTGGAGGTTACTAGTGGGTCATTTGGCCAATTAGATGATGGTACGTAAAAAGTCACTCCTTCTTGTAATCTATGTTAATAATGTTAACCACCAGGTCTCCCTTGACTTTTGTCCAAAATCACAAGGCGAGGCAGGTGGCGTGAAATTGATTCGCTGTCGAGACTAGACGGTTACGACTCACAGCGAATGCCGTAGATCATGAGCGGGTCCAGCTGCTTCTTGCCGTGTTTGCCCTGGCCAGAGAGGTTGGACATGGCCTGGACCTCTCGATGGAACAGGTAGTCTAACAGTGTCAGTGCCATTTTCTCCGCCGTGCGGCAGTTTGTGGTGATATGAAGCATGTCGGCCGGTGAAACTGGGCAACGAACTCGCATCTCTGGGTTGTTCTCGTCTCCCAACCAGGTGCCCGCTGGGTAATCATCTAGAGGAAACGGGAGAAGGAGCAGTTATTCAATCACTGTCACACAGCGCTCTCTTTCAGCCAAACCTGTGCAAACCTGTAAATTGAGGTGTAATTTCTACCTGGTTTTCCTTCACAGGCTGACGAATACTACACCAGTACAGAGCCCCTGGTGTACTTCACGTAGTACAATAGCGCCCCCATGTGGCAGTAAATGAGAAGTAGGTTAATTTTGGGCAAAATTGTGTTGAATGTGCTGAATATGTGGCTTGGCTGTTTGCTCACACCGTATGTTAGCCGTTAAATCCGCCACACAAACGAAGCACGAGGCACCGTTCTGGACACCACATGGGTACCATCTAGCTAATGATGACTAACAGTCGTATCATGGTAACCCACAGCTGCAAATAAAGGATTAATAGTTTCTGTTTGAAGAAAACCAAAAACTTCTTAAATCCACTGAAAATAACCAAACAAACAATCACCAGTAAATAGCAACAGAGTTACAACAACGTGGACTTCATTTGCAAACACTAGCTCATTCAAGAACAACTGCATTAAGCTGCTGAAAACATGATCAATCAGAGCATTCATCAGTGCCGTCTGAGCCTGAACCACGGGTCATTAACATGACACATCAGCAAAGTTTCCTTCAATGTGGACACCATCTGAAAGAGTCACGTTAGCCACGTTGAATAAGTCCGATCCGAACAAAACAATCAAAGAAAGTATTTCGGCCAGCTGTGGCTCAGGAGGCCGTAGTGCCATTAAGCCTGATGGTCGGACCAGACACTGCATGATAGCTTGCTGCCATCATGAATGAATGAGAGGCAAACTGTGAAGCATTCTAGATAAAAGCGTAAATGCAGCAAAAGCTACATTTTGAAGGCAGTAAAAGTGTTGCTGCTGCTAAACCTATGATGGTACAATTCAAGATGTGCCGCAGTAATTTCTGTCTTTATGTGACAGAGAGAGTCAGTGAGGTAATCTTTAAAAAACAATCTTGTTTCTAACATTGGCTATACAGGCGAGGAAAGGCTGGTTTCAATTGGTGCATCGCTGGATATCACTTGTGCCGACGTGGACAATGACTCTGCAAATATGAGTTTCATGAGCGAGAACCTCAACAACTGTATCACAGACAGTGGCACTGGGGAAACAAGTTATTGTTGAACTTGTTTTGACATTCCTCCTGATGGAGTCACCTTTTGACCAAAGTTGAGAGCTGACATGGACTCTGAAGTGTGGGTTTGGAGCTGGTTACCCTGGAGGAGGAGAGCCGGTGCCATGAGGGCCAGAAGCTGCATGCCAAGGGGCTCAACGTGTTCTTGAAGGCGGCTGTGCTGGACTGGCTGAAAGCTCCCGGTTATCGGTGTACTAATGTTGCTCCAGCTTCCCCAGAACCTCGAAACCTTGTTGCCCAGTTGTTGTGAGTATAGTAGGTGTTCCAACCTTGTTTCTTCTCAACCAGAACGACCATCCAGTCTTGGAAGAGCTCCAAATCTTGGGTTTAGCACCAGGCCTGGCTCAGGGATCTTCCTCATGAGTCGTGACGATCACGGCTCCGGCTCCTCCGCGATGGAAGAAGGACCAAGTCATGGGGTGTGTGAGAAGTACATGACGGGGGGTGCAGAGTAAACCCTTTAGCAGTAGTGGTGTCACAATACACGTATACACAGAGATTGGTACATTTTTAGCCGCGGATATGAGACGCTACTCTGTAGTGGAAAAAGCAGGCTGTACGAACATGCTGAATTTTATTGAGCCCCGGAGCCCGGAGTCTGAGCGAGCTAATGTCGCTATTCCTGTGACTACTGACAATGCCAGGAATATAGTTAATGCGGTTAGAGCTGCTGGTCCAGGGCCACAAATAGGAGGTTTTGCCCGTGTCATTAATCTAGCATCTCAGAAAGCAATGGCAGTGCAGCAGATCTCAGGCCTCCCAGCAAAGATCAGACAAACAGCCACACATGTGTTGAGGACAGAACAGGAGTTGCTGCAGCTTCATTTACACAAATTAATCCATCAACTTAAAAAGAACATACTTTATGATGTTAGCTAAGGACATTTTTCTGGCATTTCTCCTTTTTTTGCAGTATTGAAAACGTACCGCACAGTGGCACCACTGTGTCGTATCAAACCGAACCGAGCCTTTTGAGAACCGCTACACTCCTACCGAACAGGACCCAACATGTGATACTCGAGGCACACATAAGATCAATTAAAAGCCAAACAAAATAGAAAATATGCTCAATTCTATCCACTGACTACAAGGGAAGAAAAGCAATAACACACACGGTAATGGCCTTTCTACACTTTACAACTTGGGAGCGAACGCCAACCTCGTGATTAAAGGTCAACCCCGCTTTATCTCCTGAACCACAGCCGCCCCCCCCTATGAGTGGTTTCTTTTTTGTGTCTAAACGATCAGTGTTGAGTCATACCTTCTGAATTGAGTGTGATGAGCGTGACATTTTGGCCATTTTGCGCGTTGCTGGAATGGCCACCATTAGAAACAGTGTCACTGGCCTCTGAGCCGCTGTCTTGTTCTTCCTGACTGTCCTCGGGGCCCGGCACCTTTACCAAGATTGTGTTCTGTCGCTTCCTGGTCACCGTACTGAAAACAAACACAGATCTGTGATCAGCATGTGTAACATCAAGACGGATCATGGCAGCAGCCACCTTGTATGAGGAATTCAGATTATTTTCACTGCTCAATCGGCTGGATTGAAAAACTGGCTACGACTACTTATGGTAGTGCTATTTACAGGGTATTTAAGAATGCAGACGGTATCATTTTCAATAACGTCATAAAGTCAGACGCTATGCTTTCTGTGACACTTAATTGATTTGCTGTATTGTAGTGCACAGCAAGCGCCACCAGAGGTCAGTCTCCACTGGTGGAACAGGAAGCTGAGCTGAAACAGGGCATGTTGTGTGTACTTTGGGTTTAGTCTTTTTCCCTTTACAGCTATTGCAACTGCTGTTTCGTCAATTAAAAGACAGGGCTTAGATATGATATTTATACATTTATTTCACAACCTATAGAACTAAAAGATAAACTGTCACACTGTAATTTCTATTCAGCGTGTCATTTTCAGTGAGCTTGGCATTTGCCCCGTGACCAGCGGTGTGATTAGGCTACAATAACAAGCACCGTGTTTAACTACATCATCAGTAACACAGGTCTAGTTTTGATGAATGTCGAAACCATTGTCTCGTGAAGAAGTCTCATGTTCAAAAATAAAGCAAATTTTTTAATTACGTCGTGCAGGGGCAGTTTTAGGAATTCCACATAGCAACACAAGGTATCCTATTCAAAACACAAGAAAAGCCATTAGTGCTGGAAACAGACCGATTACACTGAGAGACTCCTTTCTCTCTTTGTACTGACGGCCATAAGCAAATAATAACACAGAACTCTAGGATTACATATTTAAATGTCAAAGTCTGTCACGTGTGTTTTGATTTTTCTAAATATTACTCTAAGGCCGAGTGAGGGTTCATCTAATCTCACTGGTCTGCCGTCGCTTTGTTCAATAAAAAAAAAAAAAAAAAAAAAAAACAACATGTCTATCTAAAATATAGTGGAGGATGTGTGAGGTAAGGCTTCACATGTAGTCACATGTAGCACACTAAACATTTATCAACTCAACAACATACACTGTTCCCACAAGGCGTCAGTGGGGCTGCATAGCATGGGTCACTCATATGAGAGAGAGAGTAAGCTACAGGAGTCATTTAAATTAGCCCATCACACAGGATTACTTACTGACATTACAGCTGCATTTAGACAGGACTGCAGATTAACAGATCACATACAGTAAGTGACCTATTTTGTATTCAAAACAGCAAATCTCACAGAAAAGTGACATGTTTGCACGCCTGTGTTTTCCAATAACGACCCCAACGCTGTTTATGTGACACTGTGTTGTTATGTCTGACCTCATTCCACACTAAAATAATAATAACAATAACTTTATTGATATACTGGGTATATAGTGTGAGTGTGAGCCACTCACTTGCTCAGCAGATTCTCCAGAGGGGTGTCTTCTTGGTGAGCGCCCTTCGGGTGTTCACTGCTCACGATCACATTTGTTTGTGGAACAACACTAAACAAAAAGTTCCAAACACATTGGTTAACTGGCACACGTGAGCATGCCTTGCACTGTTTTTAGGTAATGTGGCTCTGCTGGCTGCTGTAATCACAATCAGCTTTGTAAAATGACTAAAAGGACAATTTTCTGCCTGAATGGAGACTATTTGCAATTGGTGCAAAATGCAATAGTGGGCAACACTTTATATCTTACCATCGCACTTTGTTCCACGTTTGAGTGGCACCCTGAGGAGACCCTGCAACCATAGGAACCTGGATAGGACTCTTTGCACACGGCACCATGCTGTCTAGTTTGCGTCCGAGGGCTTTGCATGTAGCATCGAGAGAATATAACTTTGATTCAATTCCCTCCAGCCGCTGGCTGATTGATGCGGTAAATGAGACCAACAGATTCTGGAAACAAAAATAAGATTTTGTAAGTGTCATTGAAGCAAGTCATATCCTCTTATTTGAATTATATAAAAACATATGAGCTATTGATGGAGTCTATTATACTGAGCTGTTACCTTAATAAAAGATATGTCTTGGCTGCTGTTGCTGTTGTTATTCTCCTGGCTGCTGCTTAATTTCCTTTTCTTCTTCTGAAGCCTCTCATCATCGTCTTCGTGATTGTCCAGCATGTCTGGCATGAATTAAATATAAAGACACTCTCAAACCAACAGCACAGCTTTCTTGTTAGAGCTCACTATGGGATGCCCAGATTGAAACTGTTCTCCTGCTCCAATCTCAGACATAGTATTGAGTATCTGATCCTCACCCCATACAGTGTTTATCCAGCAAATTCTAAATAATACAGTTGTAGAAAACACACTTAGCGTAAAGTAAGCTGACACTGATTGTCCATGTTTGATAGTGCCACACTTGCCCAACATGGGCCTGATAATATCTCCTCAAAAAGGCCGAGAATGAAAATATTCAATGTAAACAAAATTCCCTATACACTGATAAGAAAATATATAAAATAATAACTTTTCATATTGTGTCATAAGAATTTTACCTGTCTGGTCATCCGGGTTAAAGTCCTCCACTGTTATTTGCACAATATCATCCAACTCTTGTTCAGACATTGTTCACAACTGAAATAAGATAATTTGAAGAATTTAACAAGAAAGTAAAATATGTATTAACTGACATACTACGACAAGGCAGAATATCTTTCTGTTGCGTGTTGTTGTCTCTGCATTAATGAGGAATATGCACTTTAAAAACTACTATTTAAAAAACACATTTATCTATTATTTCCTTATGCTGACCACTTCCTTTCCTATACTGACCATCTATTTCTGCCATCTCTATGAATATTGCATGCAATATGTAATGTCAAATATTGTTAAGCAATTCTAAGTAATTTGTACATACTTGAGTCTATGCTTTTTGAGATGTATTTTGAGCTTTCATCTTGGTGCATCTAACATAAAAGCAAGAGTAGAAGTCGAATTTTATAGCTTCTAAAAATTGAGCATTTGTAGGATATTATAAAAATATACACTCATAATTGACTAAAGAAAGACTACTAATGCATGCTACAACAGTCACCTTATTGAATAATGCAAAAACCTTTCCCTAAAAGTTTATGAAGCACATGTAAGGATGCATTTTAACTACATCAATCACTTAAACTCTGACTCAAAGAGGAATTAATTTATTATGTACATGTACTGCATATGGCTCGTCTGCCACAGCATGTGTGGGAACCAGACAGGAGTGACAGTTGTGTTGTGGTGTGTGTGAGGGGGAAAGGGAGGGAAATACTAGGTAATACTGGGACATTATATGCCCACCTTATCCTGGGTCAATCCCTCTTTATATATCATTAATGTATGAATACATGGAGAAGATCGTGTAATTATGAATGAGAACAACTGACTTGAAACTGCAAAACCCCCTAGCATTTCATTAACTGACGGTCAATATTAGCTTCTTGAGCTAGCTCTAGCAGGTAAGGGGGTCGGGGTAGGATGACGTTATGATACAGCTGTTTTTGCAAAAATCCTGCTTCTCTAAGATTTAGCTAACTGAAGCTGCGTCATTGAAATAGCACGCGCAGCAGCAAAGTCTTGCTGGCCCTACTGAGTTAACTACGTTTGTATTGCTAACGCCACATTGCTCCACGTTTAGCGTTAGCTAGCTAACTGGGCGGGGGTCTATTTGACGGTGTACATTAAGTTAGCTATGGGTAACGTTAGCGTTGAGATACAACAAACCGATGAAATCAACTTTTAAACCTGACGTGTTAATACTTTCATTGAACGTGTCCTATCTAACGTTTTTACTGCTGGATTTCGGCAAAAATGTCCTATGTTGCACTCACGCTAGCTATATAGCCGGAGCACATGCTAGCTAATGTTAGCTAAGCTAGCACAACTCCAAAATCGGATTTGCAAGCTCGCGTGCTAACGTTAAAACCAAGGCAGAGGAAATTAGTTGGTGTCTAAGCTAGCGTGGTGGTTAGCATGCTAGTGGGGCCTAAAGGCCGCCCAAATGTAAAGCAACAAGCCTAAACTGTTCTAAGAAATAACAATTAAATATAATTTTGAATCAGCATCTCCCCCACTGCTGGGCACACAACACATGTACTGAGTAAGATTGGGTTATATTACCGTGTGAATGATGAATTCTCGTGTTGTTTGTAGAGATTCCGATAACGGCGTCGTTCCTCGCGAGAGATGAGTCCGTGCCTTCGTTTGTTCCTCACATGGACGGTTCCTCGCTCATTCAGGGGGGACCGAGAAAGCAGTCTGTTACTGTACAAACCCAGTAGAAACAACACGCAAACTTATCGGAGGATTTAACATCAACACATATTTTACTTATCGGTTTATTGGCATTCAGTTTAGTTCAGGTTTAAGCTGTTTAGCGAGTTAATTGTTTCAAAACGGTTTTAGAGAAAAACATTGTGCTGACTTTAATTTCTGAAAATAGGTATTTTTATTATGTTTTTGTGACTTTAGTCAATCTGAATATACTGGCGCCCTTGAATAAATTGTAAATTATGTAACGCCCAAAATCGCACTTGCAGGAAAATCATGTAATTGACCATGCAGTGTATGTTTAGGACCGATATTAGGTTGTTTGTTTTCGCTTTAGAAAGGGGCAAAAGGGAAAAATTACGAGCCAGCCAGGAGTCGAACCTAGAATCTTCTGATCCGTAGTCAGACGCGTTATCCATTGCGCCACTGGCCCGTGCCGTATAACGTTAATGACCCGGAACTACTTATTCGTGCACATAAGTGTGCCCTTTGACAATTGTTTTTTTTCATCGATCCCACATTTCTGTGAGCCCGAAAACGTTGATTGGTCAATTCTTGATTAATTCTTGGTTGCGATACGAGCGCTGATTGGCCACAACGATAGGTGATTGGCTGTCACAACCAACAATTAACTCGGTTACATTGACTTAATGAATGAGACTTGGCGTATGGTGTACAGGCGATGCCAAGTCAATCATGTAACTCTTCTCCACACTACTTGTGGATCTCTTGGTTCCTCCGGTCTGGTGCAACACTTATGTTCACTGCTGGTACTCTGCACAGCTACGGTTCTCAATAACAGGATACACCGCCCCAGCTGCTAACGTTATGGTGATCAAGAGTGGTCTACTTTCCGGTAATGTGAGCCCTTTGCTGTGGTCTAAAACTCACGGAGTCACGTGTTATCTTGCGCGTCTGATTAATTGCGGAACCTGGGTCACGTTTAAAACGGAAAGCTTCGTGGGAGGTGTCATTTTCTCTTTCAGCCGAGTCGCAATCCGGACACCGAGGCGACTACCATGACCTTCCGTGCCAAACAAACGTTCCTCTTTCTGACGTCTGTGTTATTTCTCCATGTCGCTGCTGACCTACATGGTAAGAAGGAGAAAAGTCGTTTATTTGCACAGTAACGACGACCAGCATGCATCTGACTGCTCTTTAAATCTGAATAGAAAAAGTTCTCTGAAGTTACATAATAATATATCATATCCTCTTCGAATGTATTTCTCATCGGAATGAATCTGAATCTGTTGTTCCTTGATGCCACTTGCTTGCAATTCCATCGCACCTGGATCGCAGTAATCTTTCACCTTCATATTCCCGGTGATGAGTGCGTCCAAAGGTGAGACACCTTTCACCGACTTCAACTCTGGCTAATCATTTCTTTGGTGACCTCGCCTTGGGATCGCACTGGGAATGATAGTGGGTGTAAAAACAAATGCTACACAATGCTGTAAAACCGCCCGAGTGAAGAAATGAATTACAGTATTTTCAAATCTATATTTCGAGGTAAATGTGTAACAATTATCACACTTGTCAGTTGCAACAAAAGCTAGAACTCAACCAACAACCACACATGAAGAATATATATTTGTTACTTTGACACATTTTTCCTGGGAACTCAAACTGATAAATTATTTTGATTATGATTTGGACTGGTCCCTAATATCCTGACAGCTCCAGAAGTGCACACGAAGCTCGGGGCACTCAGAGGCCAGTATGTGAGCGTGAAGGGGAAGGAGACCGGGGTCCATGCCTACCTGAGCATCCCATTTGCCAAGCCCCCCGTAGGCCCTGCTCTGAGACTGTCTGCACCCCAGCCTGTAGAGGGCTGGCAAGGAGTGAGAGACGCCACCCAGCAGCCAGCCATGTAAGGCCTTCTGTGCATCCGTTGTTGCATAACACACTTGGAGAACTTGCGTCAACTTCTCTCTGTAAAAAAAATCCTCTCTTTTTCAGGTGTGTTCAAGACAAACAGCTACTTATAGATCTGCTTGATAAACTCGGTGGCGTGTTGCTTGCTGTTCCAGACATTTCAGAGGACTGCCTTTACCTCAACATTTACATTCCTGCAAAGAAAGCTCTCAGTGCCAAGCTCCCAGTAAGTTCAAATGATGCTTTGGATGACTTTCGATGGTGTTCATGGAGGAGTTGGCGTGATTGCTTTTAGAAGAATCCACAATGGCAATATGAGTAATGATGCCCATATTTAGAACCAGACTGCAAAGAGACTGACGCTGATTACATCAGTCTTGTGTTTTAGTCGGATTAAAGTCTTTGTTTGATTGTGATCGGATAGAAAAAAAGTAAAAATGTGCATTATGTTCTGTGGAAAACGGCGTCTTTTTTTATTGCCTTACCAGGTCATGGTCTGGATCCATGGTGGAGGGTTCTCCATGGGGTCAGCTTCAATGTTTGATGGCTCTGCCCTGGCTGCTTACCAGGACGTGGTTGTGGTTCTGATCCAGTACCGCTTGGGAGTTCTGGGCTTTCTCAGGTAAAAACGACTTAACTTACTAAGCACAGGTAGACCGGACATGTTATTATTATATTCTAATGCTTTTGATCTGATCTGTGCCACACGTGAACAATAAGTCAAAACTGGGTCACTCTTACCAGCGGGTGTGGACTATAACTGTATGCTCTATCCAGCACTGGAGATGAGCACTTGTCGGGGAACTTTGGACTGTTGGACCAGGTGCAAGCTCTGAGGTGGATCCAGCAGCACATTCATAACTTTGGTGGAAACCCAGATTTAGTCACCATATTTGGGGAGTCTGCTGGTGGCATAAGTGTATCCCTCCTGGTAAGGATCAATCTGCAGATGAAGCACTTTAAAGAAATGGATTTGTCTTTGAAAGCATTGCACAGTTATGAAACTGCACAGTGTCTAGTGTCCACAGGACCTTTTTATTTGTTTCTGTTGCTTGAATCAACAGCTTCTCTCGCCATTGTCTGATGGCCTGTTCCACCATGCCATTGCTGAAAGTGGCACTTCTGCAATGGATATA
>NW_022280032.1:14139585-14255240 GCF_004355925.1 Anarrhichthys ocellatus
AGCTCCCTGAAGTCTGATGTGAGCAGTTCAATGGGTCAAACTTAATTCATTGCCCACAAATTCAGGCGCCTCTCATTGACGATGGTAGAAAGCAACATTTCCTTTTCCGAAGGCAAATTCAAATAGCTGGGTACAGAGGGCATGTATAAAACAATTATACTATTAAGACGAAATTTAAAAAGTAATTTGATAGTGCTTTGGCAGCCTTTTTTTTTTGTGTGCAAATGTTAGTAAAGCTGCAGTCTGATTATAAAAGTGCTGGCCAGTGGTTTTAAATTATTCACTATACTGCCCAGAAAAGTGCACTTGGAGTAAGAAAGCTACTGAGCAACCCCATCAGGCCCTAAGGAGACACTCTGTACTCTGAGCTGTTAGCTTGATGTTCAGCCAGCCTGGTCTCAAGTTCAAAATGAATTTGGAAAGCTGGAGGGATTAGCTTTGCAGGTAGAAAGCCAGGCAAATGTTACATCAGCCATTTAAACAAATGCAATACATTTCAAAGGTTTGTTTCAGATCATATAAGTACATAAACCGTATAACATTGATATTTTGATAAGCTTATGTAAAGGGCATGTTCTATTGCAGTATAATACATCTTTCCAACTTACATAATGCGACATTAAAGCTGCGTTTGATGTCAGGCCGTGAGCCCATGAGGGCACATCACTATCTTCAGTTCAAAGGGCCAAAACTGATTCATCTAGTGTTTTGATAAGACGGCATACCCTCTCTCGTCAATGGTGACAAAATTGCCCAGTTGTGAAACTCACTATTTTACTAGATAAATGACTAAAATGAATTTAACTTCCTACATTTTGGTTGCACACAGGAATACTTAAGTTCTGGGTTTCACTGATTAGTGGTAAAGAGAAAAACACCTGAGAAGCTGTCAAAAAAGCAAAGCATGCTGCTTAATGAGAATAAAACATGTTCAGATAATGGTTATGAGATGTGGTTAGATCTAAACAAAACAGCATGCAATTCAACATGTTGGGCACCGAACTCAGAATAATGCTTTATAGGAGAATACATTGGACACCGTTATGGTCTTCAAGTACAGACATGGTTTTAGAATCAGACGCACGTACAGTTTGATCCATAACAAGCAGTATGAAATATCATTCCTTTAAATAAATAAATAAAAAGCTTAATGTGACCTGTTTTCATGCTGCACTAGAGGATGACGGTCATACTTAGGTGATAAACGGTGACTTGGGAGGCCCTTTATAGTGCTTGCATGGGAACAGGAGTGTAGGGGCGCTGGATCAGATAAGTTAATTAGATAGTAAAACCCAATGTTTGTGAAACGTACCGATAAAACCAGGACAATGAGCGACCGTGGTATGTCATAGCTCACGACTCAAAGGACAGCAGGAGATGAATTGTGTGAAGTGGTTGTTTTTATGTATTGTACTGTGTGTGTGTGGGTGGGGGGGGAGACACTTAAAATTGTGGTGCATCAGGATGTCCAGGACTGCATGTTGCACAGCATGGCCTCAAAGTGCTCCATATTTGGGGCGTGAGCGTGAGCTAGGTGGTCCGTCAGCCGACTGTACAAACTGAAAGACTTCAACTCCAGCCAGATGAAGCCAAAGCGGTCCTCGTCAAACAGCACGAAGAGCCCCGGGGTGCGCTCCGGACTCGTGAAGCCGTGCCCGGCGATCAGGCCCGTACCGTAGAAGCTGAAAACGGAGGCACGTCAATTCACAAATCAATCAACACTTTGATGGATATCACTTTCAGATGGGTTGAAGTGCGTACAGAAATAACAGGTCATGCTTGTGACAGCAGCAATTTCATTTAACAATTACTGAATATTACTTTCCATAAAGCTGTTTAATAGGCCAGAGTACAAAAGGAGCTATTTAACAAGCCAATTAATCATCCCGGCAACTCCAGCCCAGGCAGGCTTTGTGAATCCCTGCGCCGTGCAGCGCACTCTCTCCTTAGTCATCACTGTAAAAGGACTTTCACCTCACCTGCTGTGTGCGTAGATTACGAAGTAGGTGGACTGGTCAATTGACTGTTGTGTGGTAATGATGATGTGAAGGAGATAGTTTGTGTTGTGTTACGTAAAACCCTCATTGCCCCCCATGCTAATATCAGCTACGGCTAGAGTCTTTGTTAAATTCAATGATTAAGCGATATACAAACTGCTCTTTCAGTTTAGGTGGAATTTCTCCAGAGAGTTAGTTGCTTTATCTTTTCTGTTTATTCCCTTATTACTTATCTTGATGAACCACGTTAGCACTGAGACATAAAGCCTTCAGCACAGACCTCCTTGTGGATTAATGCAGATTAATTGACTGTGAATCTGTGACAGAAACAGTGCTTTATCACAATCATCCACATTCATCTTCAAACTTCTTTAAGGGTGCCACCACAGCATGCAACCCAAAAAAAAAAAAAAAAAAGTATGCCGTTACATTTCTCTCGCATATTGCAAAATAATCATTTTTACATTGTTAATTAAATATCCTTATCTATAAAGCACGAATACTGATAAGCATTGATTAGAGGCCGATATGATTTCAGCCTGTTGGCCATGAGCTCTTAACAGCATGCAAGCTTATACCAGCTCAGGAACAATAGGCACATTGTGTCGAACACCACTGTTACTGGAGCAAAGGTAGCTACAACCAATCCACCTGTACTCTGGGAATTGATACTGTATGCATCTTCCGTACAGCTGAGTTCTTACCATTTCCTACAGGTGCGAGGGTAGACCTCATTGCGGGCCATGACTCCCAGGGGCAGGACAAAGGGCTGGGCTTCAGGAGGGCCGGTGCTGCTGTTGCTGCGGCCCGACTGGCAGCTGTTTGAACACGTAACACGCTCCTCCTCCTCCTCCTCCTCTTCCACATCTTCTGCCGCGCCAGCATCACCATAGGCCCCCTCTGCTGCACCGCTCACTGTGGCAGGAGTGTCCTTGGCCTGTTGCTGTTCCTCTCTCTGGACCTCCGCGTGCACCCCCAGCACCAGCCGCGACAGCTCCTCTATGTTGCGCTGGTGCTCTAAGTCTGGGAGGACCACAGGCCGGCTCAGGTCAACATCTAAAGTGAGTTGCCCCGCAGGAACATTGGGATCTCCCTGCAAGAAAGAGTGAAATTACAGTCTTTCCGTATAACATCAACATGCACGATTAATTAGTTGTTTAGAAAACTTTGCAGCCTCGGATAATGATTATTCACTAACTCACAGTGAGCTTAGTGGCTCTCGCAGACGTCCCGTGGAAACTGAGCACGACGATCTCCAAGCCGTGGCTGCCGTAGGTGCCTTTGAAGAGGCCCGGGTCCAGAAGGTCGGCGGGCATCACAGGCGGCAGGTAGATCCTCCGGTATGTCAAGCAGTTACTGTCAAAAGGAGGCAAACAACAAGAGTCAAAATGTGACTTTTGCCGCTGTTTAGTGTTTTCATTTCACTGAAGATCTGCCATGATAAACAATAAGAGCTGCTGAGGGCGACACTCTCGATGTCAGCTTTAGAAGAAGTGTGATGTAAGGAAGAGACTCATACTCATATTGACTGGTATAAATGAACTTCATCAGGATGAGCTCCTGCATGTGCTCATGGAAGATTTCTTCCAGTGTCCGGCCCCATTCTTCTTCCAACCATGTCCTGAACTCCTACACACACACACACACACACACACACACACACACACACACACACACAAATTAGAGAAATCGGTAGAATGCTGCTAAAAGTCTTTCGACATTATCAAAGCACACAGGCTTTTAAAACATAAGCAAGATAAGTGAATAGAGCAGGTTTCAGGTAGTGACAGCTGCCTCACCTCCTGTCTGCCCCCCGGCATGCGGTGATGATCGGTCTGGTTACACTTTGTTGAAAATTCATCCTTCTTCCCGGTCTTAAAATAACAGAATTATGACACATATTAAAGGATAACGTATTGTCTATTGATTTCTAACCTCAAACTAAAGTAGAATCTTCTTCTAAACTGTGTCACCAAACATCCAAATGACGTGGAGCCGTTCATTTCTTTGGTTTCACAGAGAAGCTCTCACCTGTATGTCCCCGTTGTGTGGCCCCTTGTGACCATACATACACTCCACCGTGGCCTTTTGGCTCTCCAACATGTGGATGCGGAAGAGCGGCCGTCTTCTCATGGGGTCCTCCACACGGGGGTCATGAGGCGGCAAATACATCCAGCCGATGATGAATAGCCCGTCCACCTGAACGAAAAACACTTTTAGTAATTCATAAGCCCGTGAAATGATGTTGCAAATGCCAAAGCATTATCAGCGGAATATTGCCGCATCGTAAATGACACGCAGAAGACGGTGAACAAACTGTACACTGCGGTCATCTTTTCTTATCTTTATGCAAATGTGCCGATTGAGAAACACGTCTTACCACAACGTTGAGCAATCCCCCATAAGGCCCTATGTCAGGCTGCCATAAACCCAGGATATATCTGTACGGGTGAAGCACTGCAACACAGGAGCACAATATCACACCACACTTATCAGTTTCTGTAGGTGCTTTGCTACGAGCCACATCGTGCATTGGTTACAAACACAAGAGGAGGTGTTAAAGCCCACGGACACAACTTCCTGTTTAACGTCCGTCATGATGGGAGTCTATGAGACGTAAACCCAAAGGGAGGAAACACCGACCCGTCCAACAGTCCAATCAAAATACACAGCACACCAAATAACCTGGCATCCCATTTCACACTTAATATGAAAGCAAACAGCGCTGGAGGAGAATTGTGAACATGTTTACCATTCATAAGGGATGCTGCAGCCGTTTGCTTACAAATTAAATCAACAAGAGTCCCACTCACACAACCCCTCATGCAGCAGCCATCCACGTCGAGGCCCGTGTACATACAGCGCGTGTACACGTCTCTATAGTCCATGTGCTCGTAGTCCGGGAGGAGCTTCATAAAGCGGCCAGACTTCACCCGCGGGTTGACACCTGGACAGGCACAACACAGGCATGTGTAGAGCAGCCCAGAGCAGCCCCTCTAGTGAAGGCAGTGATGTGCTAAAATAATCTATTCAAAAAGGGACCAACAACGCGCCCACACTTTGCCTGGCATGTCTTGTGGCAACTGGTACCATAAATAATCTCAAGTGGAACAGAGAAAAGACATTCTGTCATATCAGAAAAGCAGTTGCTGGGACTGTTTCCTATCGGCTGCAAATCACAGTCATTGGGGTGATCCATCAACAGCTGTACGCAAGAAAATATGAGGGTGCAAATGCCGAATGACCCAGTGGAGGAGCAGTGTGCCAAATACTTCATTGGATCAATTCATGGGTGACGGGAGAGCTGTTCAATCAGCAGTCGAACTCACGTTTAACATAGAGGTCCCGGCTAGATACTCCTTCCACTTCCATCTTCCTCAGATCCTCCTTCGTACCAAACTCTGCAGAGAGAAGACACACGAGAGTATTAAGTTCAACCTTACATTTACTTTATTAAGGCTAGTCACGCAAAACAATATTACAAAATGTGTTTACACGTTGTGGCCGATCTACACCGACTTGTGAACTGAACTCTGTCTAATGTCGTCACACTGAACTGAGAGCGGCAAGACGGACAGTCCGAGCTTGAGATACAGTCAGCAGACGCAGACGTGACCTGATCAGACTCACAAGACGTCTGAAGCACACAGCCGGCCTGAGACATAAGTGAACTAAGAAGCCACCACGTTAAGTCTCTTTGAGGGCTTATTGTTGTTGTTTTTGTTGCTTTTCATCGTCAGTAAAATGCACTAAACCGATGTTTTTCACCAAGTTGGCTGACAACTGGGTGGTCTTATAACACTTTTGATCATACATCCAACTGTTTTTGACTGCAACTGTAAAGTCATAGTCAGTTGATTGCGACTACTTGTAACGTCTCTGACTAACAGTCTTGTTCAGCTTGCTGTCTTCAGTGTAACCGTTGTCTTTATTTTAAACGTACTTGATTGTTGTTCTGCACACACATTAAAGTATTTTCCTCGCTTACTATAAACACCTGGTATCCTGGTTATTGTGTAACTTTTCAGAAGCACAAACATTCCTACGGCCATTACGATTACCTCACACACTGCAGTTCCCTCACTCCCCGAGTCTGTTACAGAACAAAACAGTGGCCCCCAAATTTCCTCCAATCCAACGTCTCATGTTTCCAAACTCCAAACTCATGTCGCAACCAACGTTTATTATTTATTATCAATTCATCCACTTATACAGGTACTCTTCCAATTAACAGATTAATCATTAAATCTATAAAAGTACATGAAATCAAATGAACAATGCACATTACACAAGGCTGAAATAGATGTTTTAGGTTGCTAAATAAAAAATGAAATTAATGTTAAGAAATTGATAAAAGCAGTAAATGCTCACACTGCAGAAGCTGGAGCGAGCAAAAAAAGGTAGTATTTTCCTGTTTACATGATTTTAAGTTTGGCTGGGCGATATGTCGCTGTAAATTTGCATTATCATTTATTTTGAGGTACATCTCCTGTAACATCTCTGGGTGTCATTAGCCATTATGGACAATGTTGCAAAACACTGAGCAGAACTGCTTTGTGTCAGTATTGGATGTATATCATTATATAACATGACATATCAGAGGATTTTTATCATACTTACAACATGCATTGATAATAAATCAGCAGTATATATTGTTACATAGTGATTGTGTCATTATGTACAGGTTATGAGACAGTGCAGTGCCCTGACACGATAAAAAGGGGTGCTGGTGGTGTTCAAGGCCCCCAAAAGGTCAGGTCCGACCCGCATCAGCAGCCTTATCAGCGACACAGGCCTAATAACATAAGAGGCCTTGGTTTGTTTTACAGCAGTGACTGGGTTAACGCTAATGTCTTTCATGGTCCATGTACAGATCAATAGAAAGGATTTTAGGGGAAGAGAATATACATCTATATAGGTCTCAATATACTCACAACTTCTTATCTTTCTGCTAGCTTAAATGCACATTTGGCGCCACGCACACCAATCCCATACAGCACTACACAAACGGGAATAAACATCTTCAATACAGTACACACATTATGTTCTTAAACATGAAAGATAACAGAATGCATGTAGGATGGTCTATAACTGTTATTAGCAAACGTTATTAGCCTTCTAGCTCTCTCCTGAATGCTCAGCACATGCTAATAACACTAACGATCAGACCAATTTAATCTCCCTCGGCGCATTTAGCGTCAAAACAATACATTTCCTGACTTCTATACACACATATTAACGTACATCTTTTGATCATTTTGTACAGAAATAACATTTAGAACATATTTACTTACACGGAAAACAACTAATGCTCCACAGGTTAGTCGCTCGAAAAGAAAGACTTCACTTGCGGTTTCGCGCTTTACGTCCCAGCTTTCTCTGGAGTACAGCGCCCTCTAGTGGCTTTAGTGGCAACATCAGTTTTCCCACTAGGCTACATATATGTGCAGCAAATCGCTATATTTACCTGTCATGCAGCGCCTTCTCCAGATGGTCTCAGTGTTGAGGATCTGTCTGAATTTCTTGCCTACGAGGGCAACGTTTGGCAGCGCTGTTCCGGGAAGCAAAGAGAATATTTCAACTAAAAGCTCCGGGGGTAATTCCGCTAACGACT
The DNA here is from genome assembly GCF_004355925.1 of Anarrhichthys ocellatus. Lineage (NCBI taxonomy): Eukaryota > Metazoa > Chordata > Actinopteri > Perciformes > Anarhichadidae > Anarrhichthys > Anarrhichthys ocellatus. Next base: position 14,147,197 of record NW_022280032.1, read on the forward strand.
GCGGGTGTGGAGGTCCCGTGCTCGTGCGATCCAGAGAGCCTCTGTTGATATGACAGCTGCCATGTTCACAAGCGACACTCGGCCCTGCAGTGGCGCCGCCGCTGTCCGGGCCTCCTCCTCCTCCGCCGGCGACGACGTCGCCTTGCCGCTGACCCACGATCTGCTCCTCTTCCTCCTCGTCCATGTCCGAATCGCTCCCCTGATCCTGCTGGTTTTGCCGCTGTCGCCTCCGGCACCTCCGCGACTGACCCACCCCGCAGAGCCTGGCACAGACCGCCATCTGTAGTCACCAAATAGGCAACATTACATCACTACAACACATTGATCAGCTGCAGTCTGGCTGATTGCTCCCGTCGTTGTGAGCATGTGCAGAAGCATCTCTGGCGACGTCACGTGAGCGCACGTAAAGCGCATAGCGACTACGCCCCCAATACCATTAGGCTCGTTCGACTTAAGCCAGGCGTGCGCAGAATCGATCACCGGCGATCGGCGCACAATGCATGCTGGGTAGATTTGCGTCCGACTTGCTCTGACGTCATGAAAACGTGCGTAACGATGATCTCACGTGAGCGAGGCGGCCGCAGATTTTAGAGCCAGGCTATGCAGAATTGCTCTCCACCGACTGCATGACCCCAGGGCATGATGGGACTTGCGCTGACGTCATGATCACGTGGGCAACGATAACCTCACGAGAGCGGGGTGGCCGCAGATTTTAGAGCCAGGCGCTGCAGTTGCTCTCCACTGACTGCGTGACCCCAGGGCATGATGGGAAACTTCTTGCTGTCTTCGGATCAAAGAGCTGATTGGCTCTTAGATTTTCTTTATTGGAAAAGGTGGGCAACCGTGGCTCACTGGGTTAAGAGGGTGGTCTGGTGACCACAAGGTTGTTTGTTCGAACCATGGCCTTTGACATGTCGCATGTCAAAGACAGCCCACTGCTCCCCATATATAGGGATGGGTCAAATGCAGAGACAAATTTATCCTTAATTAACAGGATAAATATAGTATAAAAAAATTGAAATCCTAATTTTCTGTCTAATTGTAATACTTAACGCTAGCTTGTTGGCTATTAGTCTCATTTTGTGCAATAACAATAATATATAAGGTTATTTATTTAGCATCTGTAAATAAAGATATTTATTGAGAAAGCCTACATCCTACTTGATGTCAACATTTTTTCAGTCACAGCACTGGAATATGCATCGATTAATGATTGTGAAGCATCACAAAACGTATTTAAAGAAAAGCACAATTGTCACTGATGGAAACTTGCAGCGTTGCTTTTCCTCCGTGTGTAGCCTGTTTATGTAGCTGTGATGTTTGGACTGTTGGTTCAGTTTTTAAATTTCTTAAATTTACGGTTGTATGATTTAGAAATGATGCTATCTTTACATATATTTATTTATATAAATGTTTAAATAAATATGACATCCAAAAACTAAAATATGCCCAATCTTATATCCTCAATTATAATAATAACATAGTTAAATATATGAAAAGACATCCAAACTTAAAGACCAGCAATTTTGGGGTTGTCGAACCGCCGCTCCTCTGATTGAAGGACGGCCCTGCACTCCACTTAGCCACAGTCGCCCAAGATCAGCTCTAGACTATGGCTGTGTGGAATATAGGTCGGCGTCTAAAACCTTGTTGGGGAAACTGGATGTAATACAAGCGTCAAGATTATGTAGTGGGGTCTTTAAAACAACATCTGTGCCGGCATTGCAGGTAGAAATGGGGGAAATGCCGTTGGAATTGAGAAGAATCCAGATCATGATGACATATTGGGTCAGTTTACAAGGACATAACAACCATCCAACAATAAGTGCTATTGAGCCATGCTGGGAACATGGAAAAACACTAACAAAGAGCTCTGGTTGGGTTGTTCAGAAGAAGGCTAGTGAATTAGGTTATAGGAGTTATTCTCCAGCTGTGGTCCAGCTGTTCCTCTTTGGTTACTGCCACAGCCTGAAATTGATCTTGACCTCCTTGAACTGATGAGAGATGAACGTTGGGGAAACTGTAAGATCTTCAAGTCATACATCAGTTACCACAATTAAATATAGATTTATGGATCTAAATACCCTAAAACTGGTAGAATAGCAGCAGCAGCAGTGATCCCAGAATTCCATTATGAGTGTGGGAAGAGACTCAGTGATGATGTATCTGTGTTTACATGTGAGATGATGGCCATATAGTTATTGCCTTAAAGTGGGTAGAGGACGTCAGGCCAGAGAGAGTGGTGATTGCATCAGACTCATGTGCAGTGCTAACGAGTTTGACATGTTGCCACTCCAGAAGCAGAGAGGATTTACTGTTTGAAATTCTACAATCATTTTTAAGAATCCATCAAATGCGGATAGCGGTTCATTTAGTGTGGGTCCATGTTGGAGTCGATGGCAATGAGAAGGCGGATAAAGCAGCAAAAAGGGCTTTGAAGAGTGGGAGAAATAACGTTAATGTAAATATAAGTAAGTCAGACAAATGGGGACAAATTAAAAAGATATGTCAGAACGAATGTAATAAAGGGAGTAAAGGAAGATATCTGTTTAAAAATAAACCATTGGTTGGGAGTGCAGGATCTAGTGGACAAACTAGAAAAGAGGAGATGATTATGACAAGGCTAAGGAATGGCCATACTGGTCTGAACAGTTCCCTTGATGTTATTAGAAAGCATAATAATGGAAAGTGTACATTTTGTGGAGAAGAAGAAACCGTGGACCATGTTTTATTGTCCTGTCAGAGGTACGAGTCAGCCAGAGAAGTTTTGAAAAAAGGTCTAAGAGAGATTGGAGAGGAAAGCTTTAGTGACAAATGTTGGAAACTTTTTCTGGAATATTTAGAGTCAACAACACTAATGAATAGAATTTGAGAAAGAAATGTATTATTATTAATTTTTTCTATTTTATTATTTTATTTTTTCTACCGCCAAAAAAAGCAAAAGAAAGAAGAAGAAGCAGGCGGCTGAAAACGGTCCGACTTGAACGCAGTTCTTTGTCAACGCCCCTTTCTACGTCCGCCTGCTCTCGTCTGCTTTCCAGGCGAGGCGCAGTTCAACTCGAACGAGCCTAACGTCATTACATTACATTACATTGATAAAATAACACACCGTCGAATATAAATTGAAAATATAAATATAAACTGAAGATAAATATGAACAAATATAAATGCAGATTGTGCATAAGGCCCAGTAAAAGGTGATTAAAAGGTAAAAACTGTGCAAGAATAACAAGTACTGAGGAAAATATAAATAAACAAATGAAGATAAATATATATGTATACAGATTGTGCAAAAACTAATCTAGCCAGTAACTGACTGACAGTCCAGCAGACCAATGACAGAATGCATTCAATCAATCAATCAATCAAGGTAGTTGAATCTATAACAATTCATCTATAAAGTATCATATTTTATTTTATACAAAGCTGAGCAAATTGACTCCGGGAACTCGGAGACGTTGATTGGTCAATGGCTGGTAGTGGCTGGGACAAAGCGTGGTAGCGATACGAGCGCTGATTGGCCGAGAGGCGGGACCGCGATTTGCTCTCACCTGGTGTAATTAATGAAGCAATGGGCTACCAAAAATATAGCGCCATCTTTCGGTGAGCAGTGGCATCTGACCATCTAGTTATGAAATATTAATAGAATGTATGTTTCTAAACACATGATGTTTTTGCTCGACTGACAATGACAAGAAAAGGAACGAGCTAGCCAGGAGTCGAACCTAGAATCTTCTGATCCGTAGTCAGACGCGTTATCCATTGCGCCACTAGCCCGCTGGAAATGCGATGTAGACCCGGACTGATATATTGATTGATATATATATATATATATCAATCAGTCATGCATACGATATGTCACTTTATTTTTATAGTACTTTTCGTAAAAATCATTTGTCGTGCTTCACATAATAGAATATATAAAGGCTGTGATTTATGTATGTGTGTTATATTCAAATGCATGACATCCTAATAGTATTGTTACAGTATACCACGTTGTGAATTGAATTAATAGTAAATATGTAAGTTGTGCTCATCTGACAGAGGTCATAAAATACAGAGGTGTAACCATGGACAATAGGGTATAAATAAATAATAGATAAAATCGGGAAATTAAAAAGACCATGTGAACTACATGCCCATCATCATTTGACAGCAGCGACATGTGGCTAGGAAACAACAAAACAAAAAAGCTAGTGTTATTTAAGGTTCAAGGATAATTTATTGCTATTATGCAACACAGGGAGGCACAACGAAATGCAGTTGTGGCACAAGTAAAGACAAACAAAACAAAAGTTCAGTAGTTCATTCCTGTAGTGCATTGTTTTGAATTTGCATCATACGGAAATACATTTGAATTCAATATTGTGAATAATTTTGCATTTCATAGCTCAATGTTGCTATACATTTGTAACACAGTACGAATATCACAGCATACGAGTGGACTGAAACTGGCGACTTTCCCTTCGTAAAACCCGTAAATTAGATTATTGATGAACCGTCAAAGTATTAAACAACACGTGCTTATATTATAACAGTCCGTTTTACAGTCAAACACAGCCAAGACAAACATTAAAATGCACAAGATTGATTTTCAAGAGTGCGTAAGCGTCAACTCTGACTCTTGTAGGCCTGCCTTGTAAACGGGGTTGACAGGTCTGCACAAATAAAGTTTTTCTACAAAATATTATATTTCTTGGCAAAATTGCAACATCAATTTTTAGATGGACCTTTATGTGTCTAAATAATTTCACGTTATAGTAAAAACACATCTCGTGTTAGTGTATGTATTTTACGCTATAGTTAAATATTATGTTGCGTTGCAGGATACTTTGAGCCAAATCTGGCAACCACAAAGCAAAACAGGAAGTGTGCGCTGGCGGGAAATTCGTAATATAATAGCGTCGTTTATATTACGCAAGCGTTACCAAACTACCGCTTGACTTTGACTCTTCGTGGACTAACTTTAGTTCGCTAGTTTACTTTATTTAATCGATTGTCCAGTATCAATAGTAGCTAAACGATCGTATCTCTGACGTTACGTTTAACCCGCCGCTCGTGTCTGTTTGTTTCAAGGAACTCACGAGAGCTGAAATGGATAAAATCGTCATCCTGTCAGATGGAGACAGTACCGACGAACTTCAGAAGTACCTGTCCTCGCTTACACATGACCAGGTAACGTTGCGTTATTTTGTCAACTTGGCCCACCGCAATTTATAATCTCATCCGTGAAAAAAACAAATATATGTCCCCTCTCCATCACCTGCTTTCTAGCTCACCGCTGTGATTAACAACGGCGCACTGAAGGGTAAGAAGGTCGGTGCCATGATGAAAGGCATATTTAAAGGTACGCACCCAGTGTCAACTGCTGTCGGTGGTATTAATTAAAGATCACATCATATCTCTAGTCAGAATACCTGCATTGTCTGCTCTTTCTTTTAGGCTCCCCACCCACTTCCACTGAAGGGTCAGGCCGCAGACTTCTTGTTTATGAGCACTGCATCCCTCTGTGTGAGTCTGGGGATCTTCAGACTGAGGTGGCAGCTGATATCATTGGACTGCTGATGCTGGAGGTGTATATCTGTTCATAATAATTGCTCTTCTGTGCTGAGTTACTGTCCCATCGGTTTTAGCAAATTCTGGACTGTAAACATGTCTTTACATATTGTCCTTTTCCTTTTGTTCATGTGTGCAGTATGGCATCTGTCTAATTACCATTTTTGCCTCTTAATTGTTGAACACAGACTCACACGCTGCCTGGACCCTCTCTTGCAAAACTGGCGTCTCTTTTTGTTGAAGCCATTAAGGTGGGAAAAATGGGCAGTGGGAAATCCCTGGAGCTGTTTCCTACTGTGCTCACTGCCCTTTCAGCATGTGAAGCCTTGTCTTATGGCAAAGGTGAGTGCAAATTACTAGCGCTGGTAGCTTTATCATTTAACGTTATATCAAAAACATCATCATCTTACTTGGTGGTGCAAACTGGAACATGAGGATTTACTGTCTCTTGTGGTTGCTTGTTATTTTATGACAACGTTAGGCGAACTCAGTGGTGAAGAATACAAGAAACAGCTGATCAACAGCCTCTGCTCGAGCAGGTGAGGACATCTCAGATTTCAAACTATATGGACATTTCACATACATTTTTTAGGAGTTCTTGAGCATATATGACAATCACGACATGCCCAATCCCCTCACTGAGAGGAGATATTTGAGTCCAAACCATTTCATATGGATCTTTAACAAATAGTACTGGTAGTCAGAGGAGTTTTGTATTTATTTTCCTGCAGATGGGACCCGCAATGTGTCATCCACCTGACAACCATGTTCAGGTAACACCTTTGGCTATCAGACCAGAATAATACAACTTTATTTTGCTTTCATGATGTTTTACAGTGTATAGCAATGTTTTTATCTGCTAATACTAGTTACAGGGCATACAACATTAGTTTTTTGTGTCTGCCTCATTTTAGGGATGTGCCCTTGTCATCAGAGGAGCTGCAGTTTGTGGTGGAGAAAGTGCTGAGGATGTTCACCAAGCTGGATCTGCAGGAGATCCCACCACTGGTTTATCAACTGCTGCTATTATCTGCTAAGGTGTGTGTGTGTGTGTGTGAGAGAGAGAGAGAGAGAGAGAGACAAAGACAACAGGTAATCATCTTTCCTCCTTGTTTCCATTATCTAAATGCCTGCCCTGCACTCTGTCTGCTAGGGCTGTAAGAAACAGGTCCTGGATGGAATCATCTGTTATTTTAAGGACCAAGATGTTCGCCAGGAAGAGGAGCAGAAACACGGAGAGTGAGTGGCTCATACACTGCAAGTGGAGCGTACTGTGTTCACTCTAAAATCATACTGCCTACTTTCCATTACTGATTGCTGTTAATCCCAGTTTCTTCCTCAGGAGCCTGGATCTCGAGGTTCAGTCCATTCCACAGGACCAGTTGAGGCATGTGGAGGGCACTGCTATCCTCCACATAGTCTTTGCCATACGACTCGACCATGAACTCGGGAGAGAGTTCCTTAAAATCTTTAAGGTTATCTATAACTCATCTGTTGGTTATTGAAGTTATTTTTTGAAAAGTTGAGTGTGCCATAAATCTATGAATTGCATTTCTGCAGACGTCCTATGGGGATCTCTGCCCTTTCAGCGTTGCCCTGTTTCTCTCAGTGGCGCGCATCCAGCGTTATGAAGAGCAGGTGAGAAATCTGTACATTTCCCCCCCCCCCCCCCCGGACACTTATTGCAGTCTTCTTCATTTGATCTTTTCTGTACATTCGTCCTGTCTCTGGTTTGGTTAGGTGTTTGACCTCTTGAAGGGGGCGATCATCAAGAGCTTCAAGGATGAGCAGCTGCAGCAGGGGTCCAAGTTCCTGCAGGACCTCCTGCCTGGGCACTGCAGTGTGGCTCAGATGATACTGGACACAGTCAAGAACAGGTCAGAGCTTCAAAGCAGTTAACCCGTTAACATAAGAACTTTGCATGTCTTGATGTGATTTTCTTGGACTAAGTTATAACAATATGTGATGTTGGATTCACTGCTTTAGCACCTCTTGAACACAATATTTGCAGTTGATCATCTACACATGATTTCTACACTTCCGCCTGTGCAGTGTGTTTGGTTGGGATCATGTGACCCAGGGGCTGGTGCAGCTGGGCTTCTTCCTTATGGATGCATTTGGACCCAAACCTGGACCATTTGGCAAGACCACAGAAGGGTCTGCTACCATAGCCCGGACCCCCAATCAGCAGGCATGCAAGCTGGGAGGACAGGTGCTTCTGCAGGGCTTTAAGGTATTTAATTTGATTTAATCAACAATGTAAATGACTGATAATTAACTACATCATAATTTTGTCTTCTCACTGAAGGATGTGTGTTTCTTCTACAACAGATGCACGAGCCCATCAGAGGCGAGATACTGGACCAGGTCTTGAATCGACTGGTCACAAAGACAGCCTCACCTGTCAATCATTACTTGGGTAATACAACCGTTAGATATTAGTCCTGCCTTTGTGGTGTACACCAGCGTCTAATCACTCCAGTTAAAACTAGATTCTGACTTTTCTCTTTTCTTTTCTATGTTTCTGCATCATCAGATCTTTTCTCTGACATTGTGGTCTCGGCTCCCATGATCCTCCTGGAGTCATCTTCCAAGGTGACGGAGACATTTGACCACCTGTCATACCTGCCTTTGACCACTGTTCAGGGTTTACTGAAAGCTATCCAGGTATCTTAACTGACACACACACACACACACACACACACACATGTATATATTGTAGAGGTTGATTTTGGTTAATCATTGTTCTCTGTTTTAATCTCCAGCCCTTGCTTAAAGTCAGTATGTCTTTGAAAGATGCTTTGATTCTAGTTCTCCGCAAGGCCATGTTTTCCAGGTGGGTACTGCTTCGCTTTGAGTCAGATTAGCTTCATCAGTACAGTTTAACGAATCATGCTTTGGTAAACACATTTGAAACCTCAACTGTAACACACAAATAAAGGTGTTTTCTTACACTGTTCTTCCCTCCATATGACTCTCTACAAGCCAACTGGATGGCAGGAAGTCTGCAGTGGCTGGCTTCTTGTTGCTGCTGAAGAACTTCAAAGTGTTGGGCAGCTTGGCCTCAAGCCAGTGTAGCCAGGCGATCTCCTCGAGCCAGGTACAGCTCCAGTTAGCCTGTACTGGGGCGTGTGCAACGAGGCGGCTGGAAAAACACATATGCAGCCGTGACAATATGTGCCATTTTAAACATGGTCTGTTGTACAATAACTGTATGCCTGAACCCCTGAATAGATCCAAGTGGACGTTCACGCTCGCTACAACTCCGCTGCCAATGAAGCGTTCTGTCTGGAGATCCTCAGCAGCCTGCGTCGCTGCCTCGGCCAGCAGGCTGACGTGCGCCTCATGCTCTATGAGGTTAGACGTCTCTTTTGCCGTGTTTATGAGTTGTTTAATTTTGCGACATGCTGCTACAAATACTATTTCTAATAGCCTTGATAAGCTTAACTTCTTTTACTCCACCTTTAGCATCCTGCTTACATATCATACATATCTTTCAAACGCAGACAAAATCCTTCAACATTTGAAGTATGATTCAGCAGAGAACATTTAGTGTGTGGAAAGATATTTTATACTGAGAATATATATACAAGTCCTCAACTATTTCAGGGTTTCTACGATGTCCTCCGTCGCAACTCTCAACTTGCAAGCTCCATCATGCAGACCCTCCTCTCGCAGGTATGTGTGTTTGTAAGGTGCATGCTGGGTTGGGTATAATAGCCCGTTTGTCATGTTCTCTATAAGATGGAGAGCTGTATGTCATGTCTTCGTATCCTTAGCTGAGGCGGTACTACGAGCCTGAACAAGACCTCCTGCCCCCGGTGAAACTGGAACCGAGCATCACCGCTCTCGGAGACCAAGTCTACCTCCAGGAGCCTCTGGTACTCTGTCTGCATTGTACCACTTTTGTGACTTTTTTTTTTTTTTTTTGCTGTGATAACGTTTTAATCGAAATAGCGTTTGTTCCACTTCAGGCCCATCTGGTGAGCTGTACTGTACATTGCCTGCTGTGGCTGCAGAACATGCGGCGATCGGCCAACCCCAACGCTGACGACAGCGGTGAGGAGGATGATGATGATGAAGGGGAGGGATACCAGTCTGAACTACAGACAATCCTAGAGAGCATGACAAGACGCATGATCAAGAGTGAACTGGAGGACTTTGAGCTGGTATGCATTCAAGACAAGTACACAGCATACACTGAACCAGATTGCATGGGGTTGAAAGGTCTTTAACTCTCCCACCTTCTGGTTAACAGCAGGAGTAACTCTCCCATACACTTTATTGGTTTAGTTATGTGTCCCAGTATGACAAGACTTTAAGTTTGTAATTCTAATACAAATGTCTGGTTAAAGAAAATATGGGACTCCTAATGAGATTTGCAAGCAGGAAGCAAATAAGCACTTCTCCTTAAAAGAATGAACTGCTGAACATTTTCTTGAATTGTATATCAGGTACATCTTCTATGCTCGGCCCGATAATGTTTTTCCACTGAAAGCATCGTCTTAAGCCGTGTACTGTCTGTGTGTTGATCAGGACAAGTCAGCGGAGTTCTCCACAGCATCCAGTGTTGGGGTTAAGAATAACATCTATGCTGTGCTGGTGATGGGAGTGTATGAGATCCTTATGGAGTACAACTTCATCCAAGCCAACTACAGGTAACAACCACTTCTCTTTGTATGGTCAAGACCTCGTGTAGCTTTATTTGTGGTTAAAGTGACGATTTGTGTGTCGCAGTAAAAGCTGCTTTCAGGAGCTCGTGGAGCTGTTTAACCGCTACCACAAACTGTCCGAGATCCTGAAGGAGAAATCTGGAAAGGGTCGAGTGCCTTCAAACAAGAGTCCTCGCAGTTTACTGTCTTCGGGCTTCATTTCGACTCTCCTCACTGTGCTCTTCAGGTAAATGTTTATATGGATTACTGTTACACCTACTGGCTCTGTCTGAGTATACAGATCACAATATATACAGTACATCTGGAAAACAGCTTTTATAAATATTGTATTAATCAGGGAAAACACTCGTTTTATTACATGGATTTAACACCTTGTATAGCGTTTATCAAAAACAATTACAAATAAACTTGAAAAGTCAAAAGTTAGAAATACCATGTTATTGAATGTGCACTGAATCATGGGTAGTATTGGCAACACTAAAACATTAAAAATAATTTCTAGAATGAAACATGACTGGATTGCTTGCAGAAAATAACAAAGAATGCATTTCTTTTGTTTCAGGGACAGTACTCAGAGCAGAGAGGAGGCGCTCTCAGTGCTTCGCTCAAGTGGAGAATTTGTGCGCTACGCAGTAACTGTGGCTGTGCAGAAGATCCAGCAGCTGGAGGAAACCGGACACACAGACGGACCAGACGGACAGAACGCAGACAGAACTTTCCGCTTCCTCTGTGACATGACAAGGTCGAAACCCCTTAGCCTAAATAACGGCGTCTAGGTAGAACCGTGTGTATGGTTTTGTTGTCTATGACATTGTTTGACTGACGGAGAGATCTGTCCTTGCGTAATCCAGTGTGCTGATGTGGCGTTACACCAACATCCCCAGTGTGGTGGAGGACGCGGGGAAGAAGGAGAAGCGCTCCAGCTTGTCCCTGCTGTGCCTGGAAGGTCTGCTCAGGATCTTCACCACTTGTCAGCAGCGCTATCCAGACAGGATGGCCCAGCTCCTCTCCACCATGGGTTAGACACGCACAGTAAAAAACAAACAGTAGAAGCAGCGAGTCTGAACAGTACGCCCTCACATTTTGTGTTTCTCGCAGACATCTCGGAGGACGATGCGGAGCCAGACGATGGCAACGTTACAGAGATGAACTTCTTTTACATCAGACAGTTTCAGGTGCACCGATACAGAATTAATTTGGTTATTCTCTGCGTATTTTCAAATGTTACTTCCAAACATTTATTTTCTGGTGTGAAACTGTAAGTCACTACTATCCGTTTGAGAAGCCTGGCTTTAAACACTTCACAGAATGGTGTACCAGGAGCCATTTAATATGTCAGAAACTAACCAACTTGGTTTGTTTTCCAGACAAATGTACTGAGCACTGTTCATTTTCTTTGCCCGTCAACAGAGGGCACTGTTCACACAGCTAAGTGGAGGCGAGGAAGAGTTTAACAGCAAAGAGGCTCAGCTGCTGGTCAGCATCTTGAGTGTGCTTTCACGCCAGCTAAAGCCCTCCTCCCAGCAGGTAGCTGTACTCTTAAATGCACCTCACACAACAGCACAAGTTAGCACCTGTTCCACTAACGCGCGTCTTCATCTACAGTTTGTGCAGATGATCAGGTGGACTGTGAAAATCTGCAAGGAGACCAGTTTCGGTGAGCGACCGTTTACTTAATCTTTGTGTCTACGCACAGTACGGTGTGTTCTGAGATCTGTTTGTTTCTCTCATTTAGAGGACTCTGCTTTCTCCAAGAGCCTGCTCTCGCTTCTCTTCAACCTGCATGTTCTCTATAAGAGTCCTGTCAGCCTGTTGCTGGAACTGTGCCAAGACATCCACAGCCAACTGGGAGATATCGATCCGGTACAATGACAGAGCACTATCATTTATAACTTTATAGCCATTACATTTTGGCAAATTGGGCAACATATCTAAATCACTGTTTTGCTATTGTACCTTTTTTACATTCTACACTATGTTGCAGGGGCCTCCTGGTACCTGGGTCAAAAATGAACATGTCACTTTGTATTCTTTCTGTATGGTCAGAATGTGGAGGTGGAAAAACAGTCTCACTTTGCCATCGTCAACATCAAGACTGCGACCACAGGAGCGGTGAGTGTCGGCCTGTCATCAATATCTCAGAATCTGTTTTGCGCAGTGTGGCCCCCCCCCCCCATCTTCATCATTTTGAATCTCTTGCCCCCAGCTGCTGGTCCTGTCTCTGGTTGACAGAGTGCTTGATGAAGTGGACTGGCTGATCGCCAGGAAGAAAAGCCAGACATCCTCTGACAGATCGGGTTCTGGTAAGAAGCCTTTTCACACTGATGCTCAGTTGGATTAAAGGTGAGAGTTTGGGGGGGGAGGGGAGAGACAAGGGAAAGGGATGCACCTGGGCGAGGGAATGTGTAATAAAACTTCTGTGACGGTGTATTCTTGGCGCGTAGGCGAGGCCACCCAGACTGCAGGCCAGCAGGATCCAATAGAGAAGGCACTGACGCTGCAGCTCGGGACTCTTTTGACGGCTTTGAATGAGCTGGTCCAGACGGCGCTGCTGCCGGGCACCTGCACCATCACACTGCTGAGAGAACTGAGTCGCACGTACACCACCCTCACCACGCTGGTCAAATATGTACGCATTGTGTCCCCTCTATGATCTCTTGACTGAATGGAAAGTTGTTGTTTTTTTTTCCAGTGCAACATTCATTTCTTTCCTCCATGTGTCGTTTTAGTACATCCAGGTGTGCACCAGCCAGCACGGTGCACTGCCGGCCCGCTTTGAGAAGCTGGTGAGTCTGTGTTGTTTCTCTTGTTTGAATCTTCCGATGTCATGCTAATCAAGGTGTTTTTTTTCCTGTGCAGGTCAAGCTGTCGGGCTCCCACCTAACGCCGCAGTGCTACTCCTTCATCACACACGCACAGGTAAAGCACTATTGTATATTAGCCCTCCCCCCGGCAAAGCTTCAGGTTTTCAGACAAACGATAATCTGTCGTTATGATCGCGCTGGAGTTCTTCAGTTATGGTTTACGGCAACGTCAGCTTCACGAAGGACTTTGAAAACATTGTTTTCTTTATTAGAGTGGAGAATTCAGTGGTGGAGATGACAAGAAGAAAAAGAAAAGAAATGACGGGAACACTGCTGGCTCTGTAAGGTTTTTCATTCTATTACTGTTAATCATTTACACATTCTATAATATACCAATAACCATGTATAGATACATCGTACAAATATAAACTATTGCGCCTCAAACAAATCCGATTCTGAATGAATCCAGTCAGAATTTAAATCCGTTTTTATTGTCTTTGAAGGCAAAGCTTCTGCGTGAGACGAAAGCCGTCCCTAACGTGATCTTCAGTATTGAGCAGTATGAAAAATACCTCATCACACTCTCAAAGAAATCAAAGGTATGTGTGAACTAGATTGCTTGAGGTAGTTGACAAAATACAATAAAGAGAGCCATTGCACAAAGCTCGCTAAACACCTGTAGTGCTGCGTTAACGGTTAGGCCACTCGTACAACAGTGTTTCACCAACACCTGTGTGTCTGTCCAGGTTAACCTGATGCAGTACATGAAGCTGAGCACCTCGAGAGATTTCCGCATCAACCGTGCTACTCTGGACGCAGCCCTGCAAGAGCAGGATGACAGTCAGGAGGTGAATGCAATCTCATACTGTAACGAGCAGCTCTCTGTCTTTCCTCACACATTCCTTTACCCGATCACAGTCAGTAAAGCAGAATGTTCCCGTTTCCCCACGTGTGATGTGTTGAACACACTCTGCTTGCTGAGATCTTATAGTCCGTTTCTTCTTTCGATCCTTTCAGACCAACGAGTCACAGGAGGCAGCGGAGACCCATGAACCCCATCAGAAGAAGAGAAAACAGTGAGCCAAGACTCACTTCGTGTGAATCACGCGTCTCCAGATTCTCCACGGATCTTGAACTTGACCTGCTGTTAAACAGCCTCCTGGCAGTTGTGTGTGTGTGTTTGAACTGCTGCTCTGAATTGAACTATCTTCCTTTGTTCAGAGAGCCTTTCGTGATGTCGAGGAGTTGGTACATGTCCAATGCCTCACCTGTGGAAAGTTTGCACAACGTTTGTTCCTAGAGTTCACTTTATTTAGTACCACACGTATTTCTAAACATGTTAATTGTAGCAGCTTCCAGCAGCCACATTAAAGATAGTAGAGTTATAACTACATATAGTAATGCTAAAGATGGCCCTACTTTATCAGTTATTTAATTCACAAGGGAAAGAGGTGGATATATGGTTACATAAATGCTTTGTGTCAAGTGCTGGTTTTTGTTTTAAAATGAATATTTTCTTTCTTATTCTATTTATTTAGTTTTCTTTTAAGGCTGGCAGGTATCAGGAGTTGAGCTGTTGAAATGTTCATGTGCTCTAATTTGTAATTAATTCTCTTAAATTAATATCTACATGAGAAATACAAATAGTATAACCCTCTATATAGAAGAATTAGGCTGCCGATAGTGTGCAGGACTCACCGGGTGGTAGGTTGTATCGTCTTTCCAGACCTGTGGGGTTGGAGGGCGTCACACAGTCCATGGTGACCTCCTTCCTCAGACACTGGTCAATGTCAACGGCACTGAAGAAAGCTACTGACTGGGGAAGGTCCTGCAAGCCTAACGCATGGGCGAACACACTCCTGCAGGAGACACAAGCTCACCACTCAGTAAAAAAGCTGCAGTTTACTAGCCTATTCCGTAGTAGAAGTTCTGACGGGGAAGAATAAAAATGCGAAGCAGCGAGCAGACCTCGTAAGCAGGTTCGTGATCTGAAGTGCCAGCGCTGCTCGGTAACGGTCTTCGCTGCCGACGAGGTACCGCACCTCATCGTGGATGCTGATGCAGAAACGGCCGTCGATGTCGTGCTCCTCGAAGAGCCACTTCATGGCCACCAGCATCAGGTGTAGGTAGTCCACTGCAGAGCTCTGGACCACCCAGTTCACTCTGCTCGTGATGAACTGACAAAGAAAATATAGAACCATCGTAATTTGAACCTTATCCTGTTGGGGCTTTTGAGAAATGTGTATGCAATTCATTTTTTGGGGGGGGGAAACAGCCATTTCCATGCAAAACATTTCTTCTTAAAAACAGTTTTTATGGTCAGATTTTAAGACTCGGTGACATTTGGCTAGGAACAGTAAATAAACATCTCTTACAACCAATCACCAAAATTATACTATTGGGGGGGAACAAAGGCTTTTGGCTGTTCATGCTGGTTGAAAACCACCATGTCGGTTAGATGTATGCCTCACCTCATTCTTAACTGCCATGGGCTCCAGCGCTCTGCTAATCCTGCAGCCTAGAACGGGAGTGGCCGGCTGGGCCGAATGAGCAACGCTCTCCAGCTTGTTGAACATGTCTGACTCCGTACCTCCAGCCCACAGACGTTTGTCGACAATATTCCACCTCTTCCGCCGCGAGCTGAGGGGTATAAAGGAGGGAAATGAAGGAACTGAGGCGGCATGGGAGAATATATTGTGACACTAAAAGTCCTTGTAGACGTCCATGTGATGTTGTACTTGCTCCCTCACCTCTGTGAGGCCAGTCTAGTGATCCTCCGCAACTCCTGCAGCGTGACACTTCCATCTTCTTCCTTCTCCACCTCTATATCCAGTTCATTGACCAGCCACTCACCCTCCTCTGACAACTGGTATCTGATGAAATGTACAAAAAACAAACGTGTAGCACTAGAGCTTGACTTAATCACCTTTCCACAAACGACTAACACGACCACACAACTACTGAGCGTACCTGCGTATGCCCTTAGTCAAGGCGTACATCTGCTTGGCCTTACTGGCAGCTTCTTCCTGACCGAGGCGGTGGTTGAACTGCAATAGCAGCCTCTCAGCAAAGGGTTGTCCCGCACCATAAATGCGTCCATAGTTGAACACCTTGGCATGCTCTCGGCTGATGCCCACAGTGTCAGCGGTGCGGCTGTGCAGGTCAGTGCCCTGACTCTTCTTTCCCTGAAGGGTCATCCAGCCAAACGCCGTACAACCTGAACCCAGCAGAGACATAAGATGAACACCGATAACATCAGGTGCTGCTTGTTGAAACTAGAACAGATTTTAAAAAAGATGAATTGCCTTCTACAACTTTAATAACATGCAGTTAAAGTACGAACTAGACAAGACATCAAATAGGGATAGATCTCACCATGCATGCCAGCAAAGTGAGCCTCTCCAAGCACAGCAGCAATCCACAACTCTTGAGAGTCAACATCTGCTCCCACCAGGTGATATCCAGGTGGAACCTGCACCATGGCCTTCAGCTCACTGCCTACCCGGTCCCGCTATGGACACAACAAAAAACAA
The DNA here is from genome assembly GCF_004355925.1 of Anarrhichthys ocellatus. NCBI lineage: Eukaryota > Metazoa > Chordata > Actinopteri > Perciformes > Anarhichadidae > Anarrhichthys > Anarrhichthys ocellatus. The sequence goes on from NW_022280032.1 coordinate 14,163,763, forward strand.
ACGGTTCATACAAACAACATTTCTCTCAAACGCTACGCTCAGACTTGCGTTCCTCTTTGTGGGCTCTGCTTCTTACCCGCGCATTACTGGCAGTCAGCCACGTTGGCTCCACAGCCCTGCGTGTTACCGTTCCAGCGGTGACGACTTGAGGTAATATGGCACCATACTGGCCCTCTTCATCAAACTCTTTGTGTCTTTGGGGAGACAGAAAGGTTGTTAAAATAAACAGCAACGATGAATAGCTGGTGAATAAATGGAGGATAGCTATTGGTATTCCAGACAAACCTGCTGACAATACAAGGAAGCTCTTCCTTTCTCAGCCACAGCACCATCTGAGAGCTACAGAAACACGGTGAGAAATCCTGTATTCACCATCTTTATGACAAACGGACAAATAACTATGGTGGAAACTGAGAGGTACCTTATGCGTTTATGGGCATTCCTCCAGAATGACACCATTTTGTTGATCTCCAGAGCTCGTGTAGCGTTGGTTCCACCATGTCCAGCCCTGAGAGTACCATCCTCCATCTTGGACAGGAAGTCTTTTGAAAAGGGGCTGCCAACATTGTTGTGATTACCGTCCTGAAACACACACATTCAGTGAGACCATGACAGCAATTCAATGAAGTGACAATGTGCCAATGATGGTTATTCAGGATGCTCTTGGGGTGAACAGTGAAACTTCACCTTATGAGGTAATTTGAAAAACCAGCACCCTGGGATATCGACATCGTTGTAGGGACCATTCCCATGGTGATAATGGCAGCGACTCTCCTCTGGGGCATAATGTGGATCTTGAGACTGTTGTTGATACAGAATGCAAACTATATCATACAACAAACCACAATAACTAATGTTCAATTTCAGCACAGCGAAACAAAAAGCATGCAGAATGAACCACAACACGCTGCATGTTAGACCGCATAGTGCTGTTCCATATTAAACGAGGCTATCATAGGAATTCAAATGTAGAACTTTGAACTGCAATACAGTACTAAAAGAGTTCATGTTACAAAGTCATAAAGCACCTGTAAATGACAGTGACCATTTCACTCACCCTGTTTTTCTTACTCTCCCCATTTCTCATCATTCTGACTCCATTTTCCTCTGTCAGACTCTCCAAGGACCCAAACTCCTCCACCTTAAGATGAGGTCAAGAAACACACAACCATATCATGATATATGTTATCATTCCAGAGCCGCTGGGCCTGATCAATGATCCGAAGCAGCACTAGTTAAACACCAATGAAAAGGTCGGTTTCTTGTAAACACTTCCAAGAATGAGGTAAATTACATTATGAGCGTACGCACCTTTGCCCACACTGTGCTGTCCGTCCACATGAGGTCATCTGAAGGGTTGCAGTCCAGATATTCAGGCCGCACTTTGCTGTTCTGCTCACAATACTCTCTGTAAACACTCGCGATAGCTCTGTGGGACAGGACAGAACAATGCTGAAACAAACACATCCTACGTCGTGACAATCTTGTTTTGATGACTCAAGCACACTGTATTAAGTACCTGTGTGGGCACACGGGCCCTGTGCTCTCCTCCTCAGGTACCAGGTTGTCTCTGCGTCCAGGAACCAGGTAGCCCCACCCATGTTTCTCTGAGTAATGCAGGGGGAAACCGTCCCACGTCAGACCCATCAGCTTAGGAGTTACTCTCATCTGTAGACTGATGAGGTTGGCTCCAGGTGACCAGCTGTCCTCCTCAGACATCTTCTCACAGAGCTTACGATACCACCTGAAGGACACAATAAGGGAGGGTGAAGGACTGACTGACTAAGATAATGATTATTAGATGGCTTAGCTGTGCTTGGGAGTGACCTTACTTACCCTGGATGTCCAGGCAGATGTTGCCTTCTTTTAGGAAGTCGACTCACTGTTTCCTTCAGCTTCTCCACAGCCAGCCTGCTGGGGTAAGGGCCTGCCATCTCCTCTTCAGAGGGTGGACCTGGGTCTAACATCACAAGAACTCAAACTCAACTTCATCTCTGTTATCTTTTACCTCTTTTGCAGATTATAACATTTGCTTTGTAAATGTGGCTCTGGATATACCTTCATCCCAGTCTGGAAGAGGAGTAGCAACTTTTGTTTCGACTGCTTTTTTCTTCTTGCTGGCTGCTACTTTCTTCAGTTTAAACTCCTGCACATCCCACTCAAGATCCCAAAGCCAGGGGTCATCTTTGTACCTTAAGAAAATAAGAACATAAAACCCAAGTCCATTGATGTACAATGTGGATGTTTTTATACAAAGCACTTTAAAGCACCTGGCCCTTAGAAGTTATGGAACTACAGATTATGCATGAATCTATAATGCTTTTCACTCATCACACACTTAAGATCAGAATGAAATAATGCGCTGCAGTGAGAGACATGGTGATGAATAGGTGCTCTTCTCACCTGTCGTCCTGCAGCAGCTGGCAGGCATCGTCCGCTAGAGTCATCAGAGACTTCTTCATCTCTCTCTGGAGCTCTTCGTAGACGTCCTGAGAATCTTCCAGGTAACGCCCCCAGTTTTGATTGACGGGAAGGTAGCTCACGCCCATCTCCAGCATTCCTGCAAACGTCACTGGATGAGGGCACCTTGTTAAAGATAAAGGAGATGGACTCATTATGCGGCATTGTGTACGAAGCAATGTCATACTGGCTAGAAAATCAATATAAAAGGAAATAGAAAGTGTCCGTGGGTTGGGATGAACTGACCTCTCTATGAAGAGCGGAAGCTGTTCTGTGAAGACTTGATGTGTGGCTTCGACGTCCATGGCGCAGTACTGCATTAACTCCTGAAGAGGTCAGCAAAGCCATATGCATTCGTCAGTACTTCATGATGAACGCAAGTCATTTGGGAGACTTTAACATACCGTCTATAAATAAATTTGGCCTATGATGACAGACAATTTGAAGCAAGATTTGTCATGAACACCTGACCTGGAAGTTGTTCCGGACATCCATCATGCTGCCCTTCACAAACGTCTCTCTGGCCTCTTTCTGCAGTGGCGGCCCTCCCACGTACAGGGCATGGACATCAGCCAGGTTATTAATGCTGCTAATATTAACCCAGTCCCAGGAGCCGATCTACACACAGAAATGTCACGTTGAGTTTTGCTGATGACAAAAGCCAGATCCTGACACTTTCGACAAAGGATACACTGCAACATTACCACAAATAATGCATGTTGTAGCTGAAATGTGGTGGACACAAACCATTGGACCCTCCCTTTTCTGTCCAGCTTTTTTAATGTGGTCCTTGATCTCCTGAAGACCTCTCCTTTTGCCCAGCTTGTTGGCCATCCAAAGTGTGCGCTGGAACCCGGTCAGCCCAGAGATGGCCATGTGAAGGCTCATTGTGTCCATGAAGCGTACCTTAGAACCCTTTAGGGAAGAAAACAGGTACATGCTACTTGGTGCATTTACTCATGTGACTCGTAAAAATCATACAATAAAGATGCAAACAGAAAGGAAAAAAGGGACATGGGGCTAGAAAGCTAAGTTGGTACTGAGCAAGGAAACACACCACCCTCTGAATACTGACCTTTAGTAAGTATTGCTCCTTAATGTAAGATCGGTCAAAACTGACATTATGGCCGACAATGAGCCTCTCCTTCCACTGGCCCCCTGGTGGGCGGGCAGAGTTGATCAGCGTCTCCAAGGGGATGAGGTCAGCGAGGGTCAGCTGGTTTGACCAGGAGTACCTCTCTTCTATTAGGCGCTTACTGCACCAGGAGTACCTGGAATGGAAGAAAAGCATACTCATTGGGAAAATTATAATGTAACTATTGGCCCATTTACACCCACACCCACATTTCTCCCCTTTGCACGATCTTTATATTCCTTGCTTGTTCCTCACCAGTTAGTGGGAGACACAGCAGCAGCCAGTGTGGGACACCGTCCCTCCGTAACGCACACCTCCACATCGAACACCAGTGCCGACTCCTCTGGGAAATCAACCTTCTGACTCTCCCCGTTGGGCCCATAGCGTGTCCATCCAACCTCCCAGCTCCATTCCTGCGGCATGGGAGGGAGATCAGCCAGCTGCAGCTTGGTGGCAGCCTCAAGGTAGGGAAGACTCTGCTTCTGGGCCAAGATACGGAAGTGCTGGTCAATATTCTTGCCATACATTTGGGGAAGCTTCAGCTCCACTTCGGGCAACAGTGAAGTTTCCTTCCCCCACAGCTGATGTTTCTGCAGGTGCCTAGTGCTACGCTCCACATCATCCTCTCTGTACTCTGGTTGCAGCCCTCGAAAGATCTGGTCGTGGAGGTTCCTTGACAGCATCTGAATGTTAAGGGGGTTCAGGCGGGTCTCTGTGGAGTCCTCGCCCTGAAGAGAGTCTGGCTTGGTGGAGTAGAGGGCGCGTGGACACCTCCATTGTAGAGAGATGAGAGTCCTCCGCAGAGGACAGCGCAACACATGCAGCATCACCTCATGAGGACTTCACACTGGAGCTGGAAGACATTGGGACAACATTCATATTTTAGGACATGATGCAGCTTTGCCCCAGTTTGAGGCACAAACCGGGACTAGACACAGCTATATCTAGCTACTAGATGGATTATAGATACAGATAATAAAATGTTTGATTTTATCCTATGTGTGATTTTGCAAGTGCAATATTGTTCAATGGCGGAAATGTTATTGGTCAAAGAACACAGCTTCAGATCTTTCACTCAGATAGAGCTAACTTACTCAAAAAGTTATCACCCAACTTTAACATTAACGCTAGAAATAAGTTGACTCTGGACTAAACGTTAGGTTAGGTAGCGTTAAGTTGCGCACACACCTTATTTAGTTTGCTTATTTCAGTCTAAGCCAAGGTTATCACGAACCTGATAACGCATGTTTACTATTAATTGAAGGGGAGTGTTGCTATTCTGTGAGCAACCAAACAAAAATAATAGCCGTTTAATTCTGCACTCACTAAATGTGTTAGCTATACTGTCGATACAAGCAAAAAATACACCTCACCCGATCTGTGCCTTGAGGTATAACGTCAAAGTTATCAACCACAATATGTCTCAAATTGCTCCACAACAAACTAGTTTGTTATTTAGCATGCACAATGCACGAGGACGTGAAACCAAAGCAAGACGAAGCGTTAGTGACCCCACGCGGCCCGGATGACTATACGTAATCGTTTTTTAGGAATACAAACAAATGATTGGATGAACACACCACAGTTGTTTCTAGAAAATGCAAAAAGGGATCATGCACAAGTATTAAATAAGTAAAATATATAACAGTATTTAATACATATTCGAGAATATGGAAGATACATATATATATCTTGTCCTACACACCACAGCGAGGCCGCGTGGCCTAATGGATAAGGCGTCTGACTTCGGATCAGAAGATTGCAGGTTCGAGTCCTGCCGCGGTCGCACTTTTATTCCTTTTGATGTAGATTGTGATTTCCGAATTTGAAAAAAATACAGATATGCTATCAAAACAATCACTGCCTTTGCTGTAATGGCCATTTTCGTCACGTTACATTAAGGGAGTCCTCTTAACCTTAAAATAAATTTAAACCCAGCTTCCTGATGTGATGGTGCATTTAGTGACAGAGGAGGCAGCGTCGGTGTCGGTCTTATTTCACTGCAACACCTGGTTTATTCCATCCCTATAATACAGCTACGCTTTACCCCAAATGGTACTTCGCTTTGCTTTACACATCTACGACATTGACAGCAATGGGTATCACCGTGGTACCAATGGGTTTCTGTCTGCCTCTAAATGTATTGTGTTCGTCTGCGTCGTATCAGCTAGGATGATGTTGGATGATTTAATCCTGTTGTGTTTTGTCATTGCTTCCTCAGACGATGGCGGATGACACGGAGGATGTTGAGCTGGACTTTGCTGCTGACGAGCAGGAGAGCGCGCGGAGAAGCGCAGTGATAAGGTGCACTGCAGGAGATTGTTATTGTATCAACAAAATCTGTCTTGCACAGAATATTGTGCTTTTGTAAATATAATATCAGCAGGGATGTCGTTTGAGAGAGTGTTTCCAACCTTGCTAAAATTAGTGTAATTTAAATAAAACCTCAGCAACTTTAATTGGACGAATTATGCTCTCTCACAGGCGTTTATATGTGACTATTTTTTTCTGTTAGCCTATGATTCAGAGTGAGTCTCCTCGCCTCTGTGCTGAGAAGTGTAGATATGCTGTAGCCGACAACAAAGTTGTCTGCTTGCTTTAATTGTACATGCTTTAATGGTATTTTCAGGCTCTTGGTCATTTCTAATCCTGTGCTTTTAAATGCAGACACCCCCTCGCCTCCTTTTTCCACCTGTTCTTCCGGGTGGTTGCCATTGTCGCCTATTTGCTCTGTGACTGGATCAGCGAGAACTTTGCATGGTGTTTTGTCCTGATCATCACTCTGCTCTCTTTTGACTTCTGGTCTGTCAAGGTGAGAGGTCAACTAAGTCAGCTGCTAATTCCCCTTACTTCCCTATGCCCTTGCCCCTTTCTCGCCCTCTTATGAACTTCAGCACCATTTAATCCTTTTTGTTTCACCTCACTAGTTGTGATTACTCACGTTTGTCCTGTGTTTCAGAATGTGACCGGCAGGCTGCTGGTTGGCCTGCGTTGGTGGAATCAGATCGACGAGGATGGAAAGAGCCTCTGGGTGTTTGAGGCTAAAAAAGTAAGACATTGTGTGTTATTTTGAGTGTGGGGGAGCATTTTTGGGGGTAATAAACATTTGGGCATTGCTGTGTGTGTGTGTGTGTGTGTGTGTGTGTGCGTGTGTGTGTGCAGGCCTCCCTGGGCAATAACAATGGGACAGAGGCAGAGGCGAGGATATTTTGGCTGGGTCTCATCATCTGTCCTCTCATATGGACATTCTTCTTCTTCACCTCCCTCTTCTCCCTGAAGATTAAATGGCTGGTGAGACACATGGTGCTTGCGTGCATGCTCTGTAGAGGCGCATTGTGATTATATACATCCTTCTTAGATGCATCATCTGTGTGTCTTCCCCAGTCACTTGTGGTTGCTAGCATTTCCCTCCAAGTGGCTAATCTCTATGGGTACCTTCGCTGCAAGGCAGTGGGAGAGGATGGCCAGCCTGCAGACATCCGCTCTTTCTCGGGGCAGCACCTCCTGCAGCGTGTGAGTGACTGACTGCAGCATTTAGCACTGTCCTGTTAACATGTCAGTGTGTATTCAAATTGAACATAAACCCACTCATCATTTATCCTCTTCCAGCCAGACATCATCTTCGGAATACTATGAAGATTACCTCAGCCGCTCTGCTGTGTGCGTGCGTGTGTGTGTGTGCGTGTGCGTGAGAGAGAGACGGAGATAGATGAGAGCTGCCTCATCTCCAAAGTTCCCACAAACTGCATCTACTTGAATGGCCGTATGCCTCGTGCATGCCTTATGCTGCTGACTGTTCACTTCACATGTTGCCCATGGATCAGTCTGGCTATTATGTCAATAAAAGATAAGTGCATTTAAATGTATCCCTACTGTCGTTGGTTGAATATCTGCAGATGCATTTATCATGGAAGAATTAAAAAGCATTTCGTTTTTAAGCAGCTCGTAGGACAAGCCGTGTTTCTAGATTGTGATGTGCAGATGATATGTCCTGCTTTTAGCAAACGTCTGCTATATAAAACACAAAGACCCCTAAATGTGCTTTATTTAAGGAAATGGGGTATAGAATGCATTGATTGAATGGCACACGCTCCACTGTTTGATTGAAATTGTTACACCCTACTTCCAAAAGTTTCAACAGGAAATGCTAGCACCTTACCATAAGAATTAATTATAGGCCTACGTGAAAAAAAAAAGCCCATTCAAGTTTAATGAAAACGTTGACAGTTGTGATCTGTTGTAGGTGTTGTGATGTATGCTTGAATGCACCACATGATGAATAAATGAGCAAAAGAATAGGAAGCACACAGAGAAAAAATATATGATTCAAACATAACTTAAAATCTTAGAGAGACCAGTTGGTAGAAAAGTTTTTGTATTGTAGTATTTTTTTTTCCTCAATGAGAAATTGATTGATTTGTGTGCAGGACAAACTGCAGATTACAATCTAACTCAAATGTATTTGTCATTTCTCTGTGATTCCAAACATAATCTGGGGTGAAATTGGTTATTTACTAACCATGGTGAGCTATACAATTCTTATACCTCTGCAAAATATTTCTGCTTAATGGTCAAACCATTTATTTTAAGAATAAATTTGAGTATTGCTGTCTGTCCCTAAACTGGAATGCAGTGGGAGCTTCAAAAAGCATTCAGACTATACTGTATAAGTAAAAGATCAAATCAGCTCTGTTCGCCCAATTTACATTCAACGAAGTCACCAACCTAGTATTGCATCTTACATTCTGCCAATATTTGCTTTAAAAAATTGTCTAATAGACATAATGGGAATGACTCTAATGTATTTTCATTTAGTCCCAGTGTAGGTTACACGGACTAAAATCCTGACCGTACAGATTTGGAGGGAACTGTTCATACCAGTGTTCTTGGCCGTGGCCCTTGAGCTCCACACACAAACGGCTCAGACCTCAAAGATCTTCTATTGATCAAGAATGCTCACTCCTGCTTCCAGCCTGTGTAACCCTGTCAGCAGCGTACACACTGTAGGGCGGGCAATTTAACTCAGTGTGCTCACTCTATATAAGCGTACTGGTACGCTATGCCAAGGCCATAGTAACTTCTAGTGATGAAATACAAATATGAACCCGTAGGTAGAACAATTTGCCTGCCACAAAAAGTGTGTCGGCCTATTCTGTCTTGAGCCACAATGGCAGTGCTGCCCACGGTGTTGCTAATCTTGTTTCAACTGTGTGTCTAACATGGCAGTGGAGAAACGTTAGGACCATTCGCTTGCTAATGTAAATCAGGAGATATGTGGAATTGTATTTCTGAGAAAGGGAGCGCAATGAATAACTAACATATGAGAGCTGCAGTGGCATGGAGCCGGGTTCTCACATAGTCTGTGATACTGTAAAAAAATAGCCTCTACCTTTGAAATTATGTTGAAACCATCTGTTTGCTTTTTTTATACATCTCAATCTGGCCTGATTTGAGACCTATTATATTAAGAAATGTGTAGCTTACTGCTAATAAGCCCAAAAATAATGTGAAATGATCAAAAGCCCCTAAAATAGCTACTAAATGGACCTTGGTGTGATGCTGGTTTGTCACCTGCTGTTTCGAAGGTCAAGGGTGAATGTTTAATTCTCAGCAGAGTGCTCAGTACAACATCTAAAATGATCATGATAACTGGGAAAACAGGGAATGGGATCAAAAGCTCCAGAAAAGTTAGTAAGGGTTAGTAGTAGTAGTAGTAGTAGTAGTAGTGGGTGAAGAAATCAACAAAAAGCAAGAGAAAACCTTTTTGAGTGAGACGTCCTCGTGAACTCGATCATTCTTTGGCGCCGGCGGGCTCTGTGATTGGTCCGTGTTCTGGTATGACGTCAGTGCGGGTGCGAGTAGAGGAAGCGCGCAGACTGGAGGAGAGGCAGAAGCTGGAGGACTGAGGATGCGACCGAACTCACCTGTGAGCGGCGGCGCTGACTCTCTACAAGGGCCCGATGTAAACGCAGAAAAAAAATCTATCTGGAAAAATTCGTTACGACCTTAAGTTGAGGACATTTCTCTCCAGAGCCTGCTTTGCTTCTGAAACAGGTAAGAGACGCGTCTATGGAAATACACAGTATTCACACGTACGACTTCACCTGCTTTGAATCTGTTATCCTGCCATGGCCATAAGATGCATACATATATGGCTACACATAAGATGCATGTTAACTTTGCCTTTTAGTTTTTTTTTTTGACGTAAAGTAACATATTTTTTATCCACTATACAAACGCCCTTGTTTCATTTAAAATGAGGCTACGACTTTGGTCCCTAACAGACAAAAAGCCTTGTTCTTTGAAGTGCCAGAATATTACCCCACGCTCCTTGGTCTATTATTATGATCAGTAATAAATTGGTTTATGTAATAGCTTATGCTGATAATCCTTGAGATTTGAAATAGTCTAGTTCTAGCAGAAGTAGGCCAATCGCAACTCTCATTAAAAGTAGGGATTCGTTGCCCCCCCCTCCCCTAGGAGCGCTATAAGAGCCCAGAGCGAATTAAAGCATCTTAAAGCCCAGCTCAATTCACATTTAGAGTTTTAAACAAAAAGGGGTCAGCTGTTGATCTCGGAGCGTCATGTCTGCTGCATCAAAGGGATGTTTCTTTATACCTAACACTGTCTCGGGTTCATGGGAATGTATACATGTTTTTCAGGCCGCCCAGTTTGGTCACACTGACCTTTTATGATCATCCGCTGACACAAAATAGGCTGAAAATGTGGTTTATATCATACCAACTGACATGCACAAAGTTCTAAAGCCTGTATCTGATTTTACAACAATATGTCAGGTTGTAAAATATCCGTCCGCCACTCGTTCACCGTGTGTGTTGAGATGCCATTAGTTGTGTAAAATCACATGGCAGGTGAGTCTTAATGTTGCCTTCAATTAAAAAAAAATAGAATGCAACTTAGCAAGTGAAATGTCACTTGCTCGTATACTTCACATTGGTCTTTTGGCAGTTTGAACTATAGTATTATACATCTTTATTAGAATAAACATTGCACACGTTGTCAGTGTTGGAATATTACGTCCGATTCGTTATAGAAATATAGTCGGGTGTTAATTGCAAGGCATGCTGATGCAATAGGCCTCCCACACACATATTTACCTATCCTATAAATGCTAAATAACGATTTCAGTTTCTTACTAAAGATTAAAGTAATCATTTCATGTTTTTAAAGGAAGCTTTTCAAATATATCTACAATGTAAAGTAAAATTTATTTAGTAGGCCTTCAACCAGACACTTTATACATCATGACAGGAATATTTGTCGTCTGGATGCGCGAGCTTCTTTAACCAACTCAATATGTGTTAGCTTAAATATTTTAGTTTCACACATGTGATCAATCTCCTCTTATCACATCGTGTCATGCTGCTGTTATTCTCAGTGTCCCGTAATTAAAAAAAAAAAAAAAAAATACTATAAATGTGTTTTTAAATATTAAAGGCCTATACTTCTTCATCCTCCTTCTAGATCACGTCAGCATCATGTCGGGCTTCAGCACGAGAGTGTGAGAGGGGGTCTGTTTCTGTCTTTGGTTATCTAGCTGTATGCTTTTTAAATACCTGTCATAAAGCTAGATAACCGAAAGTAGAAATGGCTTCCGTAACGTTGTGTTCATTCCCGAAAGAGATGGTGACTCCTCAAGCTTCACACTCAAAAAGGTAAGAAAATAGTTTTGCTTTTTCTGAAAGTTTGCACACACACAAAAAAAAAACAATTGCATAAAATAATCCCAAATGGCTACAACACATATATATAATAAATACGTTTTTGTACATATAGCTTAATAAGTGAGTTTTTATTTCCTTTTATATTAAGTACACATTTATAGCATATGGCAGATTTATAGGCATTTAAGTTTGCAGAGCTTTTTCTTTGCAGAAGAAAATGTTTGGGTGTTAATTGTAGCCTATGTCAGGCACCCTATGATAGGGTCTTTAAGGAAAACAAAAATATCTTTGAGACAATTGATGTTGAGACCAAATGCACTTAACCCAGCTTCTCACTTCTCACTACAGAGTTTAATGTAGTGTTTTGTTATGTTTTTCTATCTCACTTCACTTTATTTTGAGGATTCACAATATGAGCTCTTTGTACTGAGGGCCCTGCGTCCTGTTTTGTTTTAGGGTGGTTAGGGTTGCTGTCCATTCAGGTCCTCTGCAACATGGTGCTGAATGTTAAACAGCTCGCTCCGGTGGAGGGGAACAGCACGGACTAAAGCAAGAACTCCAAAACTTTCTCCATTTCAAGAATTTGGTTTTTATTCCGTGGATAAAAAACGAATCAAATAATATATACAGGGAGGTAATGTTGGGTCACAATATGGTTTGTTTTTTTGTCACAGCAACATTTTGACTTGTCATAGCAGGAAAAGCACATGTTACCAATAACACTAACAATGGCTCTGTTCTATTTCTATGCAAGTCATGACAGTGAGCCATCGTGCACAATACCAAGACCCTGAAAGTGAAGCAGCTAAATGGAATTCAGCCTTCTTTAATTGTATTATATTCGCCTGGGCTTTTCCGACTGCGACATGTGACAAGTGTCTTCTGTGAAGAAAAAAAAAAAAGGCCTATCACACCTCAGAGTGTTTAATCTGATCCCTCCTGCTCACCTGCAGTAAGTGAAAAAAACAAATCAGGAAAGCTCAAGTCCTCCAGGATTTCTCTCTGGGATCCCTGGAGGGACACACTGGTGGGGTGCCCTGCCATCCCTATAGTCAATGCTCTTATTTTACCGTAGCAGATACTCTTGATTTATGTTTTGCATTTACTGTTTTATTTATTTACTTTAATCTTTTGGAAGAGTATTTTCCATTTTATTATATATTTAGAAAAGGGAGATTACTGCTTCATCCAGGCACTAATGTCTCCGTCTGCTAATAATGCAGTTGATTTCTGTAGCACCCTACACACACAGGGTTAAAAAAGACACTTGGCGTCTGCATTTAAAGCTGTAGCTAATCTCAAGGCCTTTGGGACACATTGTGTCTTGCCTCAATGAGAAGGCCAAGGCTATCCCGTAGACAGGATCTGAGTTTTTGAACTTGGTACTTCAGCGCTGTGCAAGCGCATACGCTCAGCCCGGAGAATGCCACTAAAGGCTAAAGAGCACCAGAGTGAGATGAGTTTTCATTCACCCTCTTAACTACCTATTGCAGTAGAGCTTGCTGTCAAACCGTGCTAATTGCTTCGTTTCACAGCGAGATATTGGACATGTGAAAAAAGCCGTGGTCCAAGTCCTTTCCCGAGCTTTTTCCTGTTAGGGCGTGTCAGCATGGCGCGCCTCCTTAATGAAAGGGAATAAAAACACTTGAGGCTTTATTTACGGGATGGCCCAAGGCGTTCTTGTCTTAACTTGCGTATGTGTATAATTCAAATGATTCTTTTTGTGCTTTTATTGTAGCAAAAATGCACACACTCATGCGCACACAACAACTCAACAAGGGGACTGGACATTGATTGAGCAAAGCTGGCCAGAGATTTAAATGTTTTAATAACCACAACTCAGTGTAACAGTGTTTCTGGTTTAAAGAAAAAAAGTGTAGCCCTTGTTTAGTTCATTGGCTGTGTTTAGCTATACTGATAACTAAAAGTGCAAAATGTGTTTTTCCTGTTTTATTCCTCTCTTTTCTCTCTTCCATCTTCTCTTCTTACAGGCTTCCGATTCACGACATTGAATGATCGGGGATCCCTGAAGAGAGTGTCGAGACATCGTTGAAAGAAAACGAGGAGAGAGGCGGGAAAAATGCTTGGTCCGGAATTGCCACCTCCTCCTCTCCCCTCTCCCTCCCACTCATCGCCCTTTTTGCCCAAGAGCCTCTAATGCCATCTGTGCTGCCAACGGGGGGAAACACTCTGCCCGTGCCAATTGGACAAAGACCCTTCCAGATCCCCGGAGTATGGGCGCGCTCACAGGAGCCATCTTGGGGAGACGTTGCCGCCGACACCTAAAATGGCTGGGCTGGCACACGAGGTGAGCAGCATCATGGTTTTCTGTTGGGTACCAGTGATGATGGTGGTGGGCAGGAGTGTGTGTGGTTGTTTGATGGGGGATGGGGGCAGGGGGAAGGACGAGGGAAAGAAGACGAGTTTCCCATTTCCTCCCCAGTCACACATGGCCTCCCCCTTTTCTCTTCTATCTTCTGCTTCTGCTAATTAGCAGTTAAAGGGTGATTCGAGGGGGGCGGTGGCTGAGGGAAGGGTGGTGGTAGTTGGTGGTGGGAGGGGGGGTGCTGGGTAGCAAACAAAATTAATGAGCTGGCACTGGTTGAAGGAAACCTGCCATCCTCTCTTGTCATGGTGCGTCTTTACTCCCTGATGCAAACCAGGCAATGGTGTACGTTGTGTTTCCACCCGACAAACCTCGTGGATTAATTCATGCAAAGCTGCTTTTATTATGAGATTCACATTATGATGTTTCGTACAGTATCTTAGCTGTCTTAATGTGCTAAAGCCCTCAGGTGAATTTTGCAGAGGAGGCGATACTCAGATAATTACTATTTGGGGAATTGCTTTATTGTTTTTATCGGTAGAACCATTACAATTTTAGATTTAGTTTACTGTATGAACAAATATATTTTGGCTCACAAAGCAGTTCTTATATCTGTAATGATATCAGCACTGATTATTAGCAGTGTATAATATTTATATAGCGACGTTCAGAACATTTGAAGTGCTTCAAATGGCATTCTGATGGACTTAAAAGACCAGTTATATTTTGTATCTCATATTATCTTCAGCATTCAGTCCTAAACATTTCATGATTACAACTCTCAGTATGAATGCAGCATAACTCTGCTACTACAACGCTGCACAGATGGTTAAGAAGGTGTATTTGACAAACACACCCACACACACACGCACAGACTAAAAATGTTAAACATCACTGATGTAAAAAATGTCACATCTTTCCAAAATCTGACAAAACAAAAAGACAAAACCAACAGTGACTGCCAAATATCAAAGCTCCAAATCTTTACCACTTCCTTCCCTGTAACCTCTCTCACACACGCACGCACGCACACACACACAACACACACAAACACAGAGCTCCTGTGAATGCTCCTTGTTATGGCGTAGAGCTGCTCTGTAACCCCGGTGGCTCTGGCAGCAACCTGAAGCAGAAAAGAGAGTAGTGACACGTGAGCATGTGTGTCCAGGGCCAACATGTGCAGCTGCAGTGCTGCCTGTGTGTTAATGAACAGCGCCGTGCATTTTCACATTATCATTCAGCCCCGCTCTCTCGCTCTCTCCCCTCTCAATAGCTGTTTAGTCCCCCATCTCCCCCCCCCCCGCCCTCCGTAAAGGCCTGCTTTCCCACCATTGTGGGAGCTGGTGCTGCGGCAGGCCTGGGCTGGGGGGCAGGGTGGGAAAGACCCTCCAGACTAGACATGAGCAGATGCCTGAGACATTAGACTGTCGTGCAGATCACCGGGGTCGGGCGAGCCGCTGAGTTTTAATGTGTGAGCAAGTGTATGTGTGTCTGATATGTGTGTGATGGGGGTTGGTGGTCTAGGCCCTGGAGTGCCACCTGACTGTTCATTAGTCTATTCAGCCTCCTCTGCATGTCTGAAAGGCATGTAGATGCTGTTTTCAGAAGGATCTCACTGCATTCATACACGACGTGCATATAGAAGCTCAGGCCTGCACCCTGTCACGCAGTAGATCACGCTTTGCCATTGTATCAAAGGTGTAATGCAATGATGTTTTAACACCACAAAGGTGCATTTTCACGTTTTTTTCACATTGGGAATCTGTGCCTGTCATCAGCCGTGCACACCTTTATCTTTGCTCAGTTTACCAGATGGATATGCTTTGTCCTTCTTGCAAACAGAATCCACATATCTGCATCGCTCTCAGGTGGGGAAACGGACAGACATCACAGAAATCTCACAAGACACCCGAGAATGACTCAGCTAAGGCGAATGGGTGTGCCTAACAAGCTGAATGATGTAACCTGCGGATAATGATTATTAATGAGCCTCGTACTGTACATGTGCCTCCACAAAATATGTAAGGCATGTGCCGCCCACGTGTCAAAAGATTATTCCCTCTCTTCAAATAAAAGACTCCGAGCTGTCTTTATAATTGCATTCGCGCTGCTCATCTGTGATATACAGCGCATTGCTTCGGGCAGATTTGACAGAAGCAAGAGAGAAAGAAAGCAAGGTGAAGGCGAGAAATTAATCTTGGAGATACTGTAGCTCGCTCCATGCTGCGTCTCTGTAGCAGATCTCCATGGTAGGTTAGAGAAAATAGAGGAGCATAGAGGGGGAATTGTGGCTTTCGTAAAGTCAAACTAAAGATTGGCTCATCAAGAAAGGGTTAAAGAGACAAACGTGTCCGCGTATGTAAAGGAGGCACCAGAGGCAGGTGTAGCAGCCATGTTTGATCCACCAGTGTTACCTCTGCATCTGCTGGGCTTGTGTTAGCTTGTGCAGTGCCATGCTAAAAGAATTTGCAGCCTGCGAGGATCTGGGCATGAGGACTGGTGTGTGTGTGTGTGTGTGTGTGTGTGTGTGTGTGTGTGTGTTTGAAAAGAGTAAGGGGAAGGTCGGTCTGTAACTGTGTGTGATAGCTGCGGCAGTCGACAGAGACGGCGTGGTCAAAGAGAGGCGGTGACTGAAGCAAATTTGTCAGGAAAATGTATTCGTCCTTACTATGCCTGCTAGAGGAGCAATCACTATTTCTAGGATGTAAAAATAGAGTGACACACACACCTGCACACAGAATATTTATTCATCTAATGATTAGTAATTCTGACTAATTGCAATATGCAACTTGAGGTAAAATGAGCGTTAGGGCACAGAATTAAAATATGCTGTCGAGGTGAGCTTGTCTGGATTTTGATAGCGTGTGATGTCTCGGGTGAAACTGCGTCTGGTTTTAATCTGCTCTGAAATAAAACAGAGGTTTCAATCAAGACTGTCAGAATCCAGAGCGGCTGAACAGTGAGCTCAGCTTCTCTGACACCGTGTCAGGAGGATTTCTGATGTGAACGTCCCTGAATATTCCTCTGCACACTGTCGACACAGTGACTTCAATATTAACTCTTCAATTCCTTCTTGTACATTAACTAAAAGCTGACAGAAAAACATGTATCTCCCCATCAGAAAATGACAGAATATCGATGATTACTTTCCTTTCTATTGTCTCTCAATCCTCTTATTCATTTATAGTCTTGATTTTGCGACGTGGGATTTTCAGTGCAAGGAAATTATAGTGTGTGACATGATGAAGTGACAGTAGCCAGCGCCCACTTCCAATTCTGTGTGGGTGAAGCAGCGTAGCCATAGTAGCGATAAAATGTTAATACCATATAGCTCCTGGGTTACCTCTTCGGATTCTCCTCACTATGTGTGGACACTATTAATGTTTTAACGGCTCGACTGTGATTTATAAAGCCCGGCTCAGGGGCCGCCCATAGTCTTGGATGAGGTCCAAAGTGGGTCAAGCGGGGCTCATCTGGGGTTTTTAATGCAACTTTGGCCGAGACTAATCTAGCACAAAGCCTGACATTAAGTATCTTAGAGGAAGATGGAGAGAAGTTTCTACATCCCAGGCTTTTCAGATTACGTCTGTTGGCTGTGGCGTCCCTGAGTAGGGGTCCTGTATGCTCCAATGAAAGTAGAGGAGAATTAGGTGACTGAGCTTCTAATACAGCGGCCCTTTGTAATCATATCAGGAGGAGATGAGGTTCTAGGGTGAGGAGAATTGTGACCTCGTTTTTAATTTTCTATTTTTACTCTACTGGTACAGTACGCAAATTTGATACCAGGCTAAAGGGTGAAAAGGAGGAAGAAGTCCAGAGTATGTTCATCTTCAGGTCGCTTTTTTTTGCATCAGATGGATATATGACTCCATCACACAAGTTCAAGTTCATGGGTGCAGCCGCTCTGACTGTGGCCAGTCGGAGAGTGTTGAGAGAGTCTGTGGCCACCCTGCAGTACAGGAGGAGGAGGAGGAGGAGGTGGTGGTGGTTGGTTGGGTGAATGGGGGGGTACATAGCCTTTGACCTCTGTTCGGGTTGCTATGGGAAAGAGGCCGGCCGGCTCAGTAATGTACGACTGAAAAGGCCGAACTGTCAGAGCTGTCCAGCAGACGTCAACCCCCCACCATACACACACACACACACACACACACACTCTAACTCTAACCCATTCACACATACTCACAGATGGCACGGGCCAGCTTGGGAATGTAAGCTGCTAAAGAACGCTTTATGTTCATCAGACACCATTATAATTCATCCAGCCTTTAGAGTCACACATTACCAGTCTACACCTCTTCCTCGGCGCAGACCCGCTATTGTGTTGGACCACTTGTGTCTCATTTTTCAGCCTCATCCTACACATCTGAACACCCATTGTGTGTGTGTGTGTGTGTGTGCGCTGTGGACTTATGGGCTTATAAGACAGCAAATATACCATTGCTGTGGTGAAAATAAAAGAACTTCTTACATTGCAAAGAAAGAGCTTTGTCTCCTTCCACAAGTTCTATAAATAAAATCAACCACACAAAAAGGCTTCCCAACTAACACATAGCTCAAGTCTTTTCAGCCGGACTCCATTCTCTGTGGCCCACGCCTCCGTTCTTGTGTTATATTTTTCTGCTATCCATTTGTCTGGATAAACTGCATGTACAGGCATATAGGTAACAACATCTGTGGCACCAGTTAAGCATATATTTCTGTCTGCTCATTTCAAAATTGCCAGTGTTCGATGTTTAAATGGCTGCGTGTCAGAGAGGGCATGCAAATCCACTGATTGTAATATGTGCATGTTTCCATGCCCCCCCCCCCCCCCGTAAACGTGTGCAAGTGTGTCCTCATTTAAGGTTGCATTCACTCAGGAATAAAAGAGTGCGTATTTGCATACGCTGCATGCTGTCTGCAGAGAGGGAGCAGTCAAAAAAAGATATCAGAGGTGGACAAAGAGAACGAGGACAAATCCTTCATTGTGGGGTTGGTGGGAGAAAAGGCTTGTCTGAATTGGGGAGTGGGTGAAAATTGACAGAGAAAGAGTTCGGGCTGGTTCCCTGTGGGGATAAAAGCCTTAAGATCCCTCCATGCATACAGCCTGAAAATGGGAGAGAAGAACAACATGCAGAGCGCAGGGGCCTATTTTGACAGGGCATGAAAGGAAAGTTTGTTTTTCTGAAACACTGCCTACAATTTCTGATGTGCAAAACTAAATATCATGCCCGACAACAAATTCAGTTGTTTGTTTGCAGAGGGTTAGGTTTGCAGAATCCTTAATGCCTTCTACATATTGGTTCTTAAAACATACCTCCATAGAATCGCTTTTATACAGCAGCGCTGTTATGTGTTGCTTTACTCTGTGGCCCTTTGGTTTTTTGTTGTTTTAATTTCTTTTATAACAAATGTTGTAAGCGCTTTGCAAGCTTTGAAAAATGATTTGTAAATAAAGCTTTTAATTATTCTGAATGTTTTATCTTCTAGTTCTTGACGAAACAAATTTTCTTTTACGTTATATTGTCAATATAATTGTCAATAATCCTAGAGAAACTAGTGTAAAAAAAATCTTTCTTTCTTGTGAAATATCATTAGTGTCCATGCGGACACTAATAAGCGCTTATGAAACAAAGTTTTATTGTCATGCTAATGATTTCCTCCATCGTTTATCCCCAGGATGGGACGGGATCTGCAAGCCTTTCTGCACTCTGCAGGCACCTGCTTGGGCACGAGGAGATCATGGACCAAACTCAACGACATGTTGTGTCATCAGAAACTCTCACCATATTGTGGATTCAAGAGATTAACAGAGAAGAGTTGCACTGTGTGTTCAAGGACTGTAGAAACAAAAGAGCCTGAAATGTTTAACTCTGTTATCCATGAAAGTTTATTATATAATACTGTATTAATGATTAAGTGTAAGTGATTCGCCATGTTTACACAATAGTGCTATTTTCAAAAATTGCAAAAAAAGAACTTGAATGTACATTAAGTGCATTTTCATAGCTAATGCATGTTTCAATTCGGAATTTATGAAATCGTTGTTCTCATATGCCCACATTGAGATAGTAATTAATAA
Source organism: Anarrhichthys ocellatus (assembly GCF_004355925.1). NCBI lineage: Eukaryota > Metazoa > Chordata > Actinopteri > Perciformes > Anarhichadidae > Anarrhichthys > Anarrhichthys ocellatus. The sequence goes on from NW_022280032.1 coordinate 14,183,430, forward strand.
GATTTAAGTGCATTACCGAAAAAGGTGATTGTTTTAAGATGACTGCTGACACTTCTTTGAAATAAAAACAATGGAAGTATTATTATCGCTGTGTTACAGTAGTGTTTTTAAGCAATTCTTTTGGTGATCAATTAGGCAGGGAAACAACAGATTATTACACTACTGACATGCTAAAGGAAGGGTTTTTATATTGAATATTTTCAACAGCACTTTGTCTTTAATCTTCCAAAAAATCTATTAAAATAAATCTAAAATAGACCATGTATTTAGGAGTCAATCCCGCAGCACCCTTTCTCTCTCTCTCTTTTCTGTTTTTAGATTCAAATGGTAATGTGTGTGAGCATCGTGTGAGAACGGGTTGGAGTGACCCCACATTAAGTTTTAATTAGGAGGAGCAGACAGAGGGACGTGTGTTGAATCAGTGTGGGGAAAGAAAAGTTCATCGCACACAGAACTCTACACTATAAAATTTATATTCATTCCCCTCAATTTTTATTTATGCCAAGTTACTATCATATTGTGCTGATTTTTTTTTCACTTCGAAAAATGTAAGGACTAAACTAATAACATAAAAAGAGTGTGTTATATTTAGAATTATGTGTTGCTAACTTTAAATCCTTTTTTTTTTTTTGACTGCCCACCAGGGCCCAGTTTGGACGATTAATCAGGTTTTGGGATTACAGGCCTTCCTGGTGTCAGCTGGACCTCAATCAGTGTCCGACTGATCTGTGTCCGGAGTCAAACAACAGATGGACACGTAGAGGGTCAACAGGAGATTATCTCTGTCTGTTTAGGATATGTCCCAAATTTAGTCATTTCCCCTGAATGAAAATGAATAATGCTATATGTTAGATTTAGAGGTTTGATATATCATTTTTAAACAATGAAACAATATTACTTTAATGGGATCACTTCCATAATATATACGATTTTATTCAATGGGCCAAAATGTATCTTAATTTGTTTTAAAATGTTTTCCTAAAATTTACAACCAACTTTTAATTGAAATGAATAAAGTGTAAAAGCATCACTGTCTCCTTATGAAAGAGAAATGAAGATAAAAAAAGCAAAACTTTACTGATCACAGTAATCAGAGCAGCAGAAGTACGAGAGCTGCTGCATAAAGATACGTGGCTTTAAAAAAACTAGAATACTATATATATATATTATAATATATTATCTATAGACTAAATAGATCTAGAAACCAAAATAAAGGTAAGCTATTGAATACAATAAACACCAAACAGAAAAGAGACACAAATATTCACAAAGAAAGTGAGGACACATGGGAGTTTTAATAAAGAACTGAAGGTGAACAGAGTGTAAAACCACCGTGTTTTCATGCTTGAATCTAAAGTCACACTCATGTATCAGTGGAGCTCTCTCTCTCTGACGGAGAGCCATGCAGGAGTCAGCATGTTCTCAATCCATCAAAACGCTTTACAGCGACTGATTTTGGTGATTAGTTCCCCCCATCTGGATGACTGGAAACTAATTAGTGAAATCATCCTCTGTGGAGTGTGGATGGAACGAAAGCCCAGGGTTTTCAATTGATTTTGTAAAAACTGTTACACTGGTGATTTTCATCATTAAACTTATTTTTCTTTGCCCTGTGTGCTCTGCAAATGTGTGTTTTTTTTCTGTTTCTTTCTGCAAACACGTGTTGGAGAGCTCCAGGCATATAATCATGTCAGCTTCAGTGTCCTATCGTCCCTCTGCAGAAGTAATTGCTTGAGTCTGCTACTTGGGTTGGCTATTGCTTTTTGATGAGTGTCTTGTGAGGCCGGACGGCTGGTCAGGGACCTGTTGGTGGAGTCCCTGTAAGTCAGCATGGGGTCAGGGGTCACGATCTGGACAGTCCCCCAGAGGACATTAAACAGGCTGGAGAGACATCAGGTCAGGAGCCGTCTGAGCCAGAGCCAAAGGTCAAGGGCCGCTAATTAAGTGGCTATTTCCTCCCATTCCCCATTGACCACTGCACTCAGAGACAAACAGGAAAATGCCTGAAGAAGTCTATTTACAGGAAGTTAATAAAACCTGGTTACTATAAAACAAGTTTATGACTGGTAACACGGATAATATAAGGGGGGTGAACAGCAGGTTCACCTCCGAGGTTCTTTTACCGAAGGAAATAAAAAGTAAAAACAAACTTTTAAAATAGCGTGTAGCTCTAATTTAGAGAGGACACTTTTTAAAATGTATAATAACTTATTTTTTTACATGATTTAGACTTTCTTTCAAAAGGATAGGTGCAAATAAACATTAATGGCTGATTTCAATAATCTCAAATTTAAACCAATATCCACTTCAGAAGCAACAAGAGAGATGAACAAAGAGGCACTACCTCAGAGCTCAAGCTAAAGAATCCAAACTTTTTGGAGGGAAAGTCAGTAGAAGCTGTTTATGCCTTTCTAGACACTGAATAAGCCTATGTGTATATGATCCTTTAGCATAAGAATGGAGATGGGGCCTGTGAACTCCTCTGGCACTGACCTTTCTCCCAGGATGTGAATAGTATCACTCAAGAGCTGCCGGCAGGCTTTCAGTCAGACCCGAGCCTTGCCCTCGCCTAAAACTCCTAATCAGGCTGATTTAATGCATCCTACAAGTCCTTCCTCACCACCCAGCCCACTGCTGCTTCAGAGGAGTCGCTCTGCGTCATTTACTGGAGGCACACTCACTCCTCACAGCCCTGCCTCTGGGCCCCTGCATTTTGGAAAGTTAGAGGAGCTGGTTTAAAACAACAGGGGGCCCTTTTCTCCTCCCAAAGAGTCTGGGTCTCTTTATAATCAATTGGTTCCTCCCCCAAGGAGCTGATGCTTAATCCAAACTATGTTGGGTTTCTTAAATAGTTTAAGAATGGAAAATATGTAAAGAAAACTATATTTTTAAATGGATCCAGTGGAATGAAAGCTTCTTTCTGCTGTCAGCTGAAATTGACTGCATATAATAAATCAAACAAACACTACATGAAGAAATATGAAGGCAGAGAAAGTTCTACATTTAGCTAGTTTGTTTCCCATGCAATATCATTTTAGAGCATATGTATCTTTGTCAAGGGGAGAGACCAAAGGAATTATCTAAAGAAAAAACAACTGTAGTTGTTAGTACTGAATGGACAGTGCCAAGGAGAAACTGATCCTGGAACAATTACCACAAACAGGATATCAAAGTGAAAAATAAAGTCTAAAAACTAGAAACAGGTTAATATTCTTACAATAATCCTATACAGTTTTAGCTATCCTCTGGTTTGGGGTTTAGCCTATAGCATGTGAAGAAACTGATTACATGTTATTTATCAAGATATCACTATGATATTCCTCGAAAAAGCTTTAGATATAGCCAGCTTACAAATTCGCTGGTTAATAGTTTGTATTTTTAGTATACTTCAATTATCAAATATAGCCTATTTATGTTACTTTTTACTAAATAAAAATGTATTATTTATTTCTTGTAAGTTGTTTTAGTTGCCCGGATATTAATTTACACCTTTTCATTTGCGACTTTACATCAGTGTTTACAGCCAAAGTGCCTCCCTTGATTGGTGCGTAACACCATCAGTGCCGCGTGCACCGCCTCTTGCTGCAGCTCATTCCCGGCCTGTAATACAGTTAATGGACGACCGGTGTAATGTACTGTTGTTCCTCTGAGAGTCAGCCTGCACAAGCCCTGTGTAGGCTCCTCTTCTATTATGTCGGCACAATAATGATTGTCTGCTGGGGTTTAAATGCTGCGCGATGACATGAATTCAAAATAAACAGATGATATATGATTTTTTTTTTAAGGTTACATTTTTTGACGGCTCGCCATGCGATGATTTTGGCAACAATTGGGTTGTTTAATTACTAATAACGCAACAATTATCGATATTTGTTTGTATAACGAGACTTTCGAGGATACAAAAAGCACAGGAACGTTTTAATGTAAGAAAGGCCTATTTGTGTGTGGTAAATATTTGTTTTCTCCACAAATAACCAAACAACAGTGTGCCGCTTGCAGCGTACAACCTTTTGATTGTAGTTATAACCGTATTGAAAATAATGGAAAAAAAGAAAAAAGATCTATTTTAGTGACGATATTTTCTGAATTTATTTTCGTGAGGCGTTATCACTAAAACGAACTGAAATCAGATGTAGCCTTGTGAAGTGCAAACATGCTGTCACGACAATCACAATGTCAATTTTACATAAAGAAGAAACTGAATTAACTTTAAAATTGGTTCTGGTAAAAAGAAAAAAAACGTGAAGCCTAATTAACAATTAAAATAAGAGTAACCAATCCCTTATTTATCATTTTTATTAACTAAATTAATACTAAAGGTGTTGTGCTCTACCTTGATATTTTTTTTAACGTATTGCAAAATTAAAGTGCAAAAATAATTACATTCGAAATGTCATCTACACACCCAAATCCAGCCTTTGAAGAAGCTTCCTTACTAATAAGATGGGGGGTTAAAAAGCAAGTGAAATCCTTGGATGCAGGTTAAGGTTTCATGAAAACACTGATGAGGGTTTAGAGCAGCACAGGCAAAGCAACTTGGCATCTAAAACTACAAAAGGCATTTACTTGTTTGTCTACAGAATAAAACTAACGTATAGTGTGTGTGAGTGAGGAGAGGAAGCTGTGTGTGTGTCTGATTCTGTATGTCCTTTTTGTCACCGTGCTTGTCCACGTCTATAGGAGAACTAATGTGGCATAAACACTGTTGTGACTGCTGCTTTGTCCTGTCCTGTGGTCGTGCGCCCACCAATCCTCAGATTTTGGTTTACATCTACACTTTAAATTGGCTTATTATAATTTAAAATGTCTCCCAAAGAAATGAGATGCTTTACAAATGTACATGTGATTAGGAGGAGAATGATGGGGGATCTCAGGATATTTGTTTTGATAACAAAAACAGTGATGCACGTCTAAAAGAGTTTAGAGACAGGAGGGGAAAGAGGGAGTGACAGTATGTGGGAGTGAGAGATGAGCCCATGTTGAGACACAATCAGCACTGTGCGCATGCTCACATGAGGCTCATCAGAGCTTCACACTGTGCCAGTTGGCATTTTTCAAATAGCCTCATGAGGATGCGGCCGTTCCCTTCTCTCACAAATCTGTCATGACATGCTGGTTAGCTCGGCCGTGATTGGCTGAAGACGATGTGAATCAGCAATCAAAGGTGAAAGGTAAAATGTAGCATGGCTGCTTGGAAATGGTCTTTAATGCGGCTGAAAGCTGATTCTCTTTATGAATAAACAAAAACTATAGATAAGCCACTGCTTAAATATAATAAAACATTCAAATACAATTTATTTGTGTTTAAATCCATACTGCTGCAGCTAGTGAATGCAATAAATGTAACCATTTGTTTTCATGGTCTTCATATTGTCACAATCATTTCTAACGGTCTCCCTGCAGGTCTTTGGGTCCATCGCTGCAGGAATTCAAAGCCACATTCCAACAGACTGATTTTAGGGTGATTTACCATTCAGCATTCATATGGACACAGGGGACTTGAACCGTGTCTGATGTGTGGCTGCTGTGTTACCCTTTGACCCCAGACTGTCTGGAGGGCCACAGTGACAGAGAGTCAAGGTCAAGGGGAAGGGGGATGGGGATGGGCGTGGGCAGCATCTGATGGATTGAAGGGCTCCCTGTCTGGGAGTGCAGAACCCAGACTGTCCCAGACGTCTATCTGAGGGGAGACGGTGTCCTGTGTGAACCCCTTTAGATCCTCACGTCCTACCCTGTCTGTTCCCACTCACCTCCGTGGCCCTGGAGGGGGAAACAGGGACTGCTGGTGTCTGGAGAGTGGCGGGGTAATAGTTCCCAGGCTGGGGAGAGACTGAATCTGAATATCACTAATCCTTTTGATGCAGATAAACACAAACCGATAGCCTTAATTTACCCTTTTTGATTTACAATGCGTTCGCTCTGTCTCAGTTACACAAAAGCTTTTACCTTTGTCTCTTCGTTTTCACTTAAACTAGACCAAACTGTTTTAGTCTCTGTTAACTCAATGATGCTTATTGTCCACTTGCACTTTCAAACAATTTTTTTATTCAATATCTTTTTATCACTTTAGTATACTTACCTACACATGATTGTGCATACATGATATGTAGCCTATATTGTGTGTATATATACACACAATATAGGACAACATACAGCAAATACTAGACTTATGCCAACCATGAACAGCACGTTACTCTGTAATTGTTTACCTTTATAGTTGAAGTAGGTACTCATTTTTTTAAATTTCTTTTATTCCGATTTTAGATTTTATAAATCTTTTAACAGATAGTCATTTGAAATGTCGAAATGCTCAGTATAGTCTATAATTCATATCTATGAATTGTTATTATTTCCACCAAAGACTCATTTACACCTTAAAGTTCTCAGATGGTTTCATTTAATAACAGTTCGGAGGTCAAAGGAGGTAAAGTTATCCATTTGTTTCACAGAAGAAACAAAGAAGTCAAGTCAAGACGGAGACTCACAGAGATTTGTGAGGCAAAAGTTATTTTTGTTCACAACCCCTCAGATTTATCTTGACCCTTTGGAGACCACTAAGTTAAGGTGACCAGCTACAACAGTAAAATGCTGCTTATGCATTGATACATCAGTATTAAGAATTATCATTTGGTAGTTTTTCTGCAGAAGTACTTTTTTAAATCTTTATTAAGTAAGGTTTTACAGTTTTTTTCTTTTCTTGTTTTATGGTACTTTTAACATCAACACAGTAGATTATTAGTTATTAAGCTGATTGAACAGCTGTTTGAAGCAGAAGCAGCTCCCTCTACAGGTAATAGACGGTGCCACTTTCATATCAGCAGAAACCTGCTATACTCCCCCCATGTTTTCTTTGCCAACTAACGTAACCTGCCATGGACACACACACACACACACACACACACACACACACACACACACACACACACACACACACACACACACACACTCACTCACACGGTCACAGATATAAGGCCCCCCAGACCTCCCGGGTGATCTGCAGTGGAGCGTGTAGCCACCTGTCAATCACCAGATCTCTGCCGCCTTAAGAGAGACATTTCGTCTGGGACAACGGCAGCCCGTCCCTCCCCACACATTCTGCCTCCCCTAGCAACCATCGCCGGATGACTGAGAGGCTTTGTCCCCTCACAACGGGAGTCCACCATTGAACCCAGGAGCCCGTGGCAACCAGAATTAGAGGGTGCCAGAAAGGGGTCTTTTCTGTGAAACTGGGGGTGAAAGCTCTGTTCTTGTCCCCTTCGTCTGGGATTCATATCAGGGGCCTGAATGGCGTCCCCTCCTCCTTATAAATGCTGGTGTAACGGAGCGTATGAAGGGGCTAGCGGTGAGCGGATAGGATCATGGTTAATCTGCTGTTCCTCTCCACTGTGGTCCGATAGGGACACTTAAGCAGCCTCTGTGGACAGTTAGTGGCATGGGGAGGCAAGAGCTAGGAGGTTCATCAGAAGAGAAAAAGGTGATGGGCAACGGTGGAAGAGGTAGCCTCGGATCATTTACTCTGACTGTACCAGTAAAACAATATAAATATACTCCACTACAAGTAAACGTCTTTATATATTCATACTGAATAGTGTGGTAGTATGGGTATGGAAAGCACTGTTGGTTCCACCACTGTAAATGAGGACAGGACTGATGTTGGGACATTATGGCACTCCATAAGTATTGGGCATCAAAATGACAGTCCAGATCTAAATGGTCAGAGACGTTTTGGAAATCAGATGCACCTGCTGAGAAGTAACCTTTAGGGGACACTGAATCTGCACAGAACGTGAGCAGATTAAGTACAGAGAGAAAAGAGTGAGGGCTTGAATGGTTTATGACCAGTTCTATGGACTTGTGGTTTCTTTCAATAGGGGCTTTTACTGCTCTCTTTATACGGGAGTGAACATGGATCCCTGAATACTCCTCTAAACGCGGTAGATCCTCGTAACTGTAAAGTGAATTCAGGGGAGTTTTACTGCAGAGTGACTGACACCTATGCGTAAACTGTAAAACAATCAAATGAATATGCTGGCAACATAATCACCGTTAGACATATTACATCGTTTTCTTAGAATAATGGTGAAAAATAAGAAAACAAAAAGCCAAATGGCCACTGCCAGGTGCTCTGACGCGACCTCCCACGTTGGACGTAGCCCTGTGATGCTCTGTGCATTTTACATCGCAAGACTACAAACTAATCTCAACCTACAAACAACATGCAGAGAAAACATGCTTTCCCTGGTATGTTCTTTATCATTAATGAGCGTCTCAACGGCCCCCTGTATGGGAGTATGTTTTGTGCAGCTCCCATTCTAAGCTCTCGCCCTACCCTCTTTCCCACCCTCTCCTTCCCCCCCGACCTGCCAATCAAAGATCGTGATTGAGCCCGGATGGCAGGCAGTCAGTCATCAGCAATGGAAGTGAGGCCTCATTCTCCGTCTGTCCCTCCCTCTTTTCATGCCCCCTTGCCTCCTCAAGTTTCTCCATCCCACCTTCTCTGTGGCCTCTCTGCTCCCCTGCTATCCCTGTACACTTTGTGTTTTTTTTCCCCCCTGTGCAAGTCAAATCGGTGGTCAGTGTCTGTCCAAAGGAGGGTAAACGTCTTCAAACATGGCTGTCATGATGCCATAAGGCACGGTTCCCTCTACCTCAGAGAGGATGGCCCCGTATCATTTATAAATAAGAGAGATTTAGTTTTAATAGGCCTCTGCATTTGCCCTGTAAGTGGCTGATGAATAAACATGAGCAGAGTTGGGACGGGAACTGCATGGGGGTAGGATGAGAAGAGGCCCGATTTGTGTGTGTGTGTATGTATTTTGGGGGCTCTTGGGGGCAATGAGGGAGCCTTTCTTCCCAGCAGGGCTGCATCTTGTTTAATTGGAGCACTTGTGGCACCATTACCTCCTTTACTCAAACACGTTACTGATGACAAAAGAAAACAGCACTAAGTCCGCCTTTGTTAGCGAGGAGACTGGACGAGGCGATGGATTCCTCGCTGCTACTCATGTGTGGGAATCATCTGCACTCCCACCACGAGCTGCTGCCCGCCTTCCATCAATAAAAAAACACCGCGGACAGGTGGACAGAAGACAGAGCACATGGAAATTACTGCCATCATCAGCAAATAGGCAGAAGGACAGTAATGGACTGCATAGTGAAATGACATATACTTAAAGACATCGTGGTCCATTTATTGACAGACTATTTCTAATAGAATGAAACTACTCCTCCACATTTCTACCCAGCCATGTGCAAAAAATAGCACCAATATTCAGTGTGTGAATCCACAGGAATTCTCTCTATCAATTTAAATTGATGGACTCCAGCATATGTGTGCAGCCCTGCCGGTGCCCTTGCCCTTTTGCTACTCTTTGACCAGAGGTCACGATGATGATGCTGGTCTCTAGTTTGTTTTTGGTCACACAGTGTCCCGAGAGAGCAATAAGGGTGTGACCTTTACCCTCAGCCTGACTCTTCGAGAGAGGGGACGCTGAAGGGCTCTTAAATGAGAAAAAACTACTTACTTCCTCCTCTTTTAATTGGTAAGTTTTTAATCCATTATGTTCTGCAAAACTGATTTCTTAAAGTGGTTAAAGGTATTCAGTCACTAACAAATAACTTTATTTAATTTGTTGAAATTATAAATTATATATTATAAATTATATAATTAATAACTCTTTACTGATTCTCAAAATTACATTACCGTTAACAAACTTTTCAAAACAGCATGACATAAATATTTCATTGTGGAACGTCTAAATGTACAAATATTCATCGTCAGAACGATAACGTGGATAAGAATATTCACGGATACATTACGTTAACCCTCCTATTTGGCATTTATAAGCAGTACATAAACATTTAATAAATGGTTTATAATACACCATAATGTCGTGCTTATTTATCTATTTCTCAGCAACTCCTCCTGTGAGCACCCATATGTGAAGGCTGGTGTAAAAGATGAAAATAAATGACAATACAGTAAAATACAATTTAAAAATATGCTCTTTTGTGCTTGCAACAATACAACATGGTGTCTTAAAAGACATGTATTTAGAGTTCATACAATGCTTATTAATGCTAAGTTAGGGTGGGTCCAAGTAAAGTGTTACCAAACATCCTTTATGTCACAGCATAACAAAACAAATACCACAGCTCTTATTTTGAAAATCCATAATAACTAACGTGATACTAACTCATTTTTTCAATGCATCTAATTGCAATAAAAGAAAAAACAACTACGCAAATCAACATACAACAATTTAAGCAAAAACATGTCAAAAAAAAGTCTGTGGATTGACTTTGAATGTGACCTGCATTCTGTTATGTCGTGCAGACAGAAAACAAATCAGTAAAAACAAAGTTGTGAAAGCTTCTGTGGAAAATCCACAGCAAAGTGCAACTCAGGGTCTGAAGCATATGTAATACAAAACATGGTTTTAAAATGTTTTCTCAAACCTACTTAAAGGAACCATGGTTGTATGTTTTCATGGTCATGTTTAAGTTACTTTCATCAAAGCTCTGCATCTTCTATTGAACAAGAGACAAATTCTGCAGTTTTAATTACATTATGCTTTAATTTTGAAATGAGGCAAATCACTCCGCGAATGCCAATCACACTTAATAGCAATATTTGATTGAATATCAATTGATTTAAACTGAAATAACTATCTTGGGAAAACAGACAATATGTTTTTTACTTCACAAAAAACAAAACAAAAAGACAAACTGTATGAAAAAAAACTGGTTTTGATTGGAGTGAATTAATCGAATCAAATGAATATTTCTGTGTAGCAGGAAAATTAAAAGGCACAAACGGGTGATGTGTGATAAAGACAGACACATCCATTAGGACAAGGCCTCGCGTCAGGTCTGCTCCACAGAGAAATTTGACTCCGCTCTGAAAGGAAAAGAGCGTCACATAATTAGTGAAAGACAATGAAACTTCACAGACAAGTTGTTGCTGACAGTGTGTGGTGTCGAGGTTTTGATCAATGTAGTTTTCTTCTTTGGCCTCTCGTTGTTCCTGCATACTCCATATCACTCGACTGGGTAGATTACACTGACTGCTAAGCTTTTTGTAATAGTATCATTTCTATATCCACAGTAAACATGACTTGAAGGTCACTCTGAGGAGCTGCACATGCAGAGCTGTACTGTGAAACACCCCTATCAACAAACAGCACAGGTGAGCTCCACTTGAAAGCACGGAGTACAGGATCCACGTCAGCATTTCATAATCTAGCCCGCGCAGAGTGACAGGGACACTGCAGGCCTCTGTGGTATAGGATTCAACACCATGAATAAATATTCCCAACAAAGGGCAGGAACCGCAATGAGTCACATGTGGCCTCCGCACATTTGGATCTGCTGCCACCAAGAGGACACTGAATGCAACACATTCCACAACAACAAAGGCACTTCCTGCATGGTTTGTGTGAGAATAGCAGAATTGCATGACCAGAACCAGAAACTAAAAGGACACTTACACATCTTTGTTCCGCATGTGGTTGTTGTAGTGAAGGATTGGTGGGATGGTCTCTTCCTCATCAGGGAGCTGTGAGCAACAGAGTTTTAACATAATGATTCAGGGGGAGAACGACAACCGCATGATCAATCAACAATTAAACGTATGATGCTACGTGACCTTGTTGGTGTCATAAAATGGAAAATTATGAACCGTCCCTTTGTAAATAGAGGTGGCAGAATGACTAGCCACTTCCTAACAGCTTTAGTGTACACAAACAGGGTAAGGAACACAAAACAGTATAATGCTTCCGATCAAGAATAGCAAAAGAAACTAAAAGTATGTCTCGTCTATAAATCAAAGTATGTTTTCATATTTATACAAACATAAGAGCAAAGATGTTTAAACATTCTTGCACTCTTATTTGGTTTGAATTAATACATTTAAAGTTTATTTTTCAAGCTTTGTTCCTTTTGAGTATTTCTGGTGATGCATCACTGCTGGTCCCGATTGGCTCCTCACAATAAAAAATGACATAAATTCTTCCGATCAGATCAGATTGCACCAGATTAATTGGAAAAATCTGCAGATTTGAATTAGAGCATCTGATTGGCGCTGCCGATCAATCAGGGTGTGACCGTTTGGCCCCAACGATGCGTCCCAAATTTCATTCAGTGTGCATGCATTTTAACAGAACTGCATTTATCAAACATTACAAAAACACCACTCAAATAAAATCATTGAAATGTAAGATATCAAGGTATTCATTCTGGGCAACTTCACAATTTCTGTGGGATGAACGTCTGACTGAGATGATTTGAGGGGATATTGACATTAAAACTGTGAAAACCTCTTCATGGATGAAAGAATAGTCGCTTACCTCCCAGTAGGGCTCATCATCAAAACAATTGTCATCTGCAGGATCTCCCCAGATAGGTAATCTTAAAATACAACCTGAGAAGAATACAAATTAAGTCATTATCCCAAAACACAATCTGTCATCCACTACGTGCAAACACACCCACCTTGTTCAAACACAGCAACATCAGTTATTTACAGTACATACTGGATATTTTCTTTTATATGGTCATACTGAAGGCTGTTACTACTCACCGACAAGGATACCTCCGCCCACACCAAAGCAGATGGCCACACAGAGGCCTGCAGCCTGGTGACCACCCTGCCGTGTGGGGACCATGTCCTTGAAATCACCCTCAAAGTCAAAGGTGTTAATGAGCCTTTAATACAAAAAAAAAAAAAGTTACTCACAATGGTTTTTTTTTCAGAACAAAAGACTATATTTGGCCAAAGAACACAAATATTCCTTTACTGGTTGATAATCTTCTATCTATTCAAAACGTGTGAGCTACCTTGACCTCTCTATTCGTCAGCAAGGACCACTCACCCCTCAGCACCATAAACAGACTTTGTTGCAGATGCGGCAGTAATGGCTCCCACAATGCCACCTATGACTCCTGGCATGGCATGCAGGTTATGGATTCCACACGTGTCCTGGATCTTCAGGTGCTTCTCCATGAAAGGCTGAGAGAGAGAGAGAGAGAGAGTTAGGCTTAACTGAGCTTACTTAAACATCTTAAGAGTTTAATTTAACTTAATTTAGACCGACAGTTCACTTAAGAGCAGCAAAAGTAATGAGGTAAAACACATGATGTGCTATGCTATATAACCCAAAGTTAGACTTAATCAGCAAGTTAAATATTCTGGATCAGTAACTTTTTATATGTTTGTGGAGAGTAAAAATGGTGCATTTTTGTAGCTAATTGCCTGGATGGCTTAATGAACACTTTCAAAAACTCAAGTGAGGCTTGTCTCATGAAAGCTATATCACAATAAACCAGATAAATACCATACCGTGAGGTAGACATATCCCAGTGTGGAGACGATGCCACAGCAGAACCCCACGATCAGAGACCCGTAGGGCATCAGCATGAACTCTGCTGCCGTTCCTACTGCAACACCTCCAGCAAGAGTGGAGTTCTGGATGTGGACCTGAAAAACGCGTGCAGAAAAAAGAAATTGTGTGTCAGTTTGGTCTCTCTTTTCTGAATTATGAGTTTACTGCATCAGATGAAACAGAGTATGCATACAAGACTATAAGTTTAAGTTTGTTCTGGTGGGGCACAGAAGTCATTGCATGTCGTGTTCACCAAATCAACAAGGTGACCTGTTTCAAGTACTGTCAGCTTGATAAATAAACACACCTCATACCGTCATGTCCATCATACATAAGTGCTTAACTTTATGAGTGTTTGTGACTGACGTAAAAAAAAAGAGGTCGTTACCATGTCTAGTTTCCCATGCTTCTGGAAGAGGCTGGAGATGGCCACAGTAGTGAGCACAGTTGAGGCCAAAGCCAGGTATGTGTTTAGGGCTGCTCTGTGCTGCCCGTCCCCGTGGTCTGTGATGGCTGAGTTGAAGCTGGGCCAGAACATCCACAGGAAGAGGGTGCCTTGGCAGAAAGCAGGGTGGACCTTAAAGATCCTGCAGATCCACAGTACCACCAGAATAACAAGAAGTATTGTGAAAATAAGTATGTGATGAAATCACGCTCACCAATCATGGCAAAGACATCCGAGTGATAGACGGAGCCCTGCAGACGATTGCTCTGGTCCAGGTTTGGCCGGTAGAGCATCCACGAGATGGAGAGACCATAGTAACCTCCAAATGTGTGGATCACCATGGAGCCTCCAGCATCTTTGGCCTTCAGGGAAGCAAATAATAGCATTAGTGGCAGTAGATACAGTAGATACAGCTATAAGAATATTACAAGGTGTCATTAGCAAAATCTACCCAGCTGTAAGTCACAGCATTTAGGCGCATGCTCGGCTGCAGAATCATAGAGCAACTAAACCATAAATACACAAATCTGAGGAAGACGTTCGACGTGCAGTTGGTGTGTTGGGCAAGTTGTAAAAAAAATCGTCAGCTACACCGTGAGATATGTTCTCTTCCGCTTTATTGATACAGCTGAATGATATCAAAACACAAATAAATTATTGTTTCAACTTACATGTATGAGATTTAGGATGATATATTCCTCCACGGCAAACAACGTGACCCCAAACAGGGTCATAACCAGCAGCTGGACTGCACTGACTTTACCAAGCACCGCCCCGTAGGCTATTAAGCAGCTGGCCACACAGAAGTCAGCGTTGATCATGCTAAGGTGAGAGGGGGAAAAAAGTTCAAATGCAGCGGACGAACAAAGCAATATGGAAATCAGCTGTAATCTGTTCTGACCAAATATTATACAGTATTATATTGGCGAACGATGCACTTATTCAAAGACAGTAAACTAAATAAAGAGTACAATCGTTAACAATGATGTCATTTTGAGTACTGAAGCTATCATAAACTTATCTAGTTATCCTACTTTTTCTCTTTCTTTCTCTCATACTGCGTTCATATATGTTGACACAAAGTGATTTGGCAAAAACTAAATTTACAGGTGTATGGAAATATCTTTACGAGATCCTGCCAGCTAGACTGGTTTCTCCACCTCCTTATGTATTCATGTCTGTTTTTTTCCTATTGAAACCATACAAATGGAAACAAATAGAATAAGATGAAGGGAGGATTCTAGAGAAAATACAAAAACATGATAATCTGTACTGAGAATTAAACTGAACAATCACTTTTCAACTCCAATTTTGATCTTTCCATCACTGTAGTCCAGGGAGTGGAACCAGCCTTGCATCAGCAGCGCCCATTGGAGGCCAAAGGCTGCGATGAGGAAGTTGAAACCCACCGCGCCGAAGCTGTAGCGCTTAAGAAACGTCATCAGGAAGCCAAATCCAACAAAGATCATCACATGGACATCCTGGAAACCTGGGACAGAAGGGAGAGATGAGGAGGAGGATGGGAATTGGCACAAAGGACAGAAAAGGGGAGGGAATTCCACATCCAAATCAAATATACAATATATACGTACATACCATATATATATACCACACATACGTAGGTGTAATGCATGTCTGATAATAAACAGGTAAAATACTAGGAAGAAACGAAATGGATAAATAAATATGTCTCGATGATTAGTGTCAATTCCATCTGCTGGGGAAGTCAAACTGCTGTTTCAGAGACCAAGAATGAACCCTCAAGCTCCAATATTATAATAATAACCTTAATAAGCAAACAGACAACTTGTAGTTTCATTTCTGGCACAGGTTGTTCTCCTGCGTGAGACACTAAATACAGTGGGTACGGAAAGTATTCAGACCCCTTTAAATTTTTCACTCTGTGCACTGTGAGCTGTAAGGTCTTATATAGACAGGTGTGTGCCTTTCCTATTCAAGTCCAATCAGTTTAATTAAACACAGCTGGACTCCAATGAAGGAGTAGAACCATCTCATAGAACCATCTCAAGGAGGATCAGAAGAAATGGACAGCATGTGAGTTAAATATGAGTGTCACAGCAAAGGGTCTGAATACTTATGACCATGTGATATTTCAGTTTTTCTTTTTTAATAAATTTGCAAAAATTTCTACATTTCTCTTTTTTTCTGTCAAGATGGGGTACTGAGTGTACATTAATGAGAAATAAAATGAACTTTTTTGATTTTAGTAAATGGCTGCAATGAAACAAAGAGTGAAAAATTTAAAGGGGTCTGAATACTTTCCGTACCCACTGTATCATATCAGCAGTATGTGGATACCAGCAGAAACCAGCCAGTATACCTGACACACCTCAGGGTACAATAGGTTCCCGCTGAACCTATTGTCCAATGTATGTGGAACAATTTAGTTTGCATAGAAAATAAATGACAGCACAAATCTTACATCACATCAGATTGGATGCATTTTTACAGCTTAAACAACACACACTGCAGATATTTCAGACTGTGTTGGTGTCAACACTGGCGGAGGGCATCGTGTTGGAGAAGAAGGTCCTGCAACTCCAGGATGAGGTCTTGTTAGTCACCTGAATGTGTCAGGATGTCCATTTATCATCTGACATCCAACACCACGTCTGAGATGGCTTCACGATAGCCTGACACTGACACCGCGGGTTGTGGGGGAAGCGTAAAATACAACAACACTCATATATTTATATATAAATATTGTTATTGTTGTATTCGACGTCTTCCCAACAACCCATGGTGTTAGTGTTCGGCCATGAAACATTTTCACGAATACAAAGAAGTCCAACATCACCACAGCTGAACTGGAAAGAAAAGAATGAGGGGAGTCAAACCCCCAAGAGAAATGTGCACCTGTGGGAGCCAGAGCCTTATCTCAGCCTGCAGGAATAAGCTGATCGGTCAAAAGACAAATATTAATAAAATGATAAACAAAAAGCTAAATGTGCAGCAATGTGGACGAATAAAGATAGATATTAAGTTGCTATAATAAATTAAGAAATAAAAGTCATGATTGAGATAACAGACATTTGGAAAACAGAGTGTGTAGTGGAGAGAGAAGAAATAAAATATCATAATGCATTTACTTACTTGGATATCTGTAGTAGAAGTCGTTCTCTATGTCACTGGATATATTTTCAACTTTTCTGTGCTCTATCCAGTGTGCATCCGATTCTTCGTTGTAGCGAACAAAAACCCCAAACAAGATGATCATGGCTGTTTGCCACACGAAGCAAACTGCTGGGAGACTGACACGAACATTGGTATTTTTTTGACGGTCGCACAATTCCCTGAAGCTTTGAACACAGCCCATGGTGCTGGGTTAGTCTTGATCCTTTGTAACACAAGTTAGAAGAGCGGCAGCTGAATGATTCAAGTGTGCTGTTCTCCGCAGAAGTGACTTTAAAGGCCACGAGCCTAATATGCACAAGTGAAGATGGGTGTTTGCTTTGATACGAGGACCCTCCCACAGTCCCTTATTGGAGGGAGTGACTGCGTATGAACTATAGACTTGTTTCAGGTGGCGACACATCTTGAAGTAGAGATGCATCTTACTTCTTTAATTTAATTCCATATTTCTTCCCAGCATCCTGTAAAGTAGAGGATAAATCATCACACAGTGAAAACATGGCACTGTAATGTTAAATTCTACTGTTTTTACGGTAAAGGACAGAGGACACATTCCCCTGATCCTAATCAAACAGGAGAAAGATGTCTACTTGGACATCCTGTCGACAGATTGTGTTGGTTACACTCGTAAGATAACGCAAGAGTGTCATCCAGCCAACAGATAGAAGGGTAGGGGGATATTTCCCCTTAACACAAACACTCAGAGAAAGATGAAAAGTCATATTTGTCTGACATATGAAGCTTGTCTCTATTGTAAAGGCTTCTACAGCACTTTTGTCCTTTTCTTACTCAGCGGGTGAGAAGGTTCTCATGTCCTCTACAGGGCTCATCCAGTGAAGCATCAACTGTAAATAATGCGTCTCCATGCCCGATTACAAAGATGCACAACAGGTTTGACTCAGTCGACCATCACAGACGCAGGGTTCAAGGATGAGACAAGGGTCCAGTTTTTTCATTGACAAAAGTCTGCACTGTTGTATAGGCAGAATGTAAAATAATTTTTTTTTAAGTTTACATTTAAACCTTTGTTTTGCTCAAAGAATTACTAAATTTGTGTAAAATAAAAAGTATGGTATAGTATTTACCACTGGAACAATACAACTGTAGAAATCAAAACTGTGTGGTTCAGCAAAATAAGAAAATACACTCTGATAAGAGTTTCTATTTGCTGTAAAAGTGTAGAAACTTCAACTCAAGAGATTCACTATTTTGGACATAACTGTGTGATTCAGCAGCTTGAGATGGTTGATAAAATGATGCCAACGCCTGCGTCTCAGAGTTACATGAGAAGATGTATATCACTCTCATGAGCCAGAAGCCAGTTAGCTTAGCTTAGCATAAAGACTGGAAAAGGGGAACACAGAAAAAAAAACAAATGCAGAAAAATAACAAAACTTAAGACACAATACCTTGGACGTTGAATTTGTGCAACAAGCGAAGTGTAATCTGAAGCCTAATGGAGGGACATGTGCTGGACTATTTTTTGTCAGTGAGCAGTTGCCGTACAAACAGCGGTGAAAATGACAAACTATTCCTTTAATACGGAAGACACACTTGAAGGAGAGTGTAAATAATCCTTTTGTCCATATACTGGCTGCTATTGGTGTTGTCAGTCTTTAACTATGGTGATGTACTAGCTCGGGCAAACTCTCTCCCTGCAGTGTGCACTACGTAACCTTTACAGTAGAGAAAGGGTGAATGAATACACTGGCTGCCCAACGTAAATAGTAAATGTCATGCAGACCCGTCCTGTCCTGCACCTACGTGTCACGTAAGTAAACACAGCAGCTCCCTATGGTCACGTGCATGTTCCCCCTCTATCTTCTGATGAAACTGTGGTGACAAATGGAAATAAAATGCCTGCCGATAAAAGAAAAAGCGATGTTAATAGTTCAAATCTATGGATCAAGAATAAAATTGAGTTGTAACTCGAGTGTCATTTTCTTATTTATTACTGCATGTATTAAAACATTTGCTGAAACAGGAGATACATTGTTAATTGTGTCCGTTCAGGCAGAACAAAATAACTGCAAAAGTAAACGTCCTGTTGAATCACTAACTCACCTGGATGAAACGAGCGCGTCAGCAGCTAAACCTATAGATCGATGCACTGGTTGCGCGCTCACCAACGAGGAACCTCATTAAAATGAGCGAGCGGGTAACTGTGCACATTGATCTTCCTGCTCGGCTTGGCACCGCTACCTTGGTGATGTACTTTTGGCAGAAGATATGCTCCTGAGGGATGATGTGTAGCTGTGATCTCTCCCTTCATTGGAGCACCGCTGTCAGGCTTTGATGAAGCAGCTCTTGCATCTTCTTCAGAATACGGGAGAACGACACGTGGAGTCATTTTTTGAATAAAAGCACAACCCCCCCCAAGGGACCCCCCCCCTTTTGCTCCCCCCCCCCCCCCCCCCGCTTCACTGGAACAGTTGGGGGTTAAAAGCCTTGCTCAAGGGCAACTCACTAGCGGTAATGAGGGCAGTGCAAAGTGTTCATCCTGCATCAAAATCTACAACCATCAAGTCATAGGTCCACGTCTGTAACCTTCACAGCCCAACAGGAACTACCCGTGAACTTCCAGAATGTGCATACAGTGAGTGAGGTGGTGTACTCGGTGTAAACAGCCATGGTTTACAGGCTTCTTTTCACAAGTCATTGTCATTGCAGGAAAAGTGCAGGTGTTGCTAATCTCAGTTAGTCATAACAGTGTGACCGAGAGCCAGCACGCACAATACCAGGACCCCGAAACTGGAACAGCTGAATGGAACTCAGCCATCGTTAATTACATTATTTACACCTGTGCTTCTCCCAGTGGGACACCTCAACATGTGTTCTGAGAGAGAGATCTGTTGAAGCTCTCACAAACTTCTAGAACGTCTTGCTTGACACAACACACACACACACACAAACAAACAAACAAACTGCTTTGAAACTAGTTTAATACAGCACATCCTTCAGTCCATTAAATGTATTCTCGTGGATAAATATATTCATGTAGGAATGTTTTTTTGTGCACATCCAATGTTGTATTTAGGCCAGATGCAGGACAGATTCAGTATAGCCCCCAAAGCACAATCCAGTGTAAAGATACTCATTTTCTTCATTGATTAAGCTAAACCCATTGTGAATGTGTAGCTTCTAAACTAGTTGATTTAAAAAGGCTTTAGCGTCCATACTTTATAAATCCATCAAATGACGAGTGAGCTGCTGTTCCAACATGTGAAACTGTGGATCAGGCAGAAGATACCTCTGGATTATATCCGTTACATCTTTCTCACAAATTAACTCGTAGTCCTTCTTGTTCTTAAAGGGTAAATGTCCGGCGAGCTCACAGAGAGCAACATTGAAGGCAGACTCCTCTTTGGCCCCGAAGCTCGATGTTCTCGGCCATACAGCGATACGAACACCGTTTCTTGAACGGTGACCTTTTTCGTTCCGTGTGCGATCGCAGGGCGGACATCCTCTCGTCAGGAACAAATTGTGAGCGATATTACCGTCCACAAGAAAGTCTGTGACTTGACAGATGGCTTCAGCAACCTTCTCCACCCTCTCCGATTCTGTGTAAAACAAAAAGCCTGCGGGAACGTCCAACAAGCCGTAAAATCCCCTTTCAGGAACCAGAGGCTTGACCGGCATGGATTCTATCTTGAGCTCATGATCCAGGTAATACCCATGTAGGTGTAAGTGATTGACAGACGCAAATGCTCCCAGACTATTGAACCCCACACGGAAGCCGGGATCGGAGCTCAGGAGCACAGATTCAATACCAACCCGGATGGCAAAGCTCGTCATGACCTGTGGGAAACAGCGTGACGGCTCTGGAACAAAGAGACAATGGCCAAACTCCAACGGGCTGACGTTGACCAGCACAACCATCCTGCAGAGTTCATGCAACTGTCCCTTTTCATTTCCTCCCTCAACGCCCTTTATCATCTCAAATAGGACTTCTTCTGGATTGATTTTGTTGAAATTAAACTGCTTGCCATTGAACTCCTGCTGAATGCTCAGTATATCCTGAGGCTTTCTTCTCTCCACTCCTCTTTCAATATTCAGCTGGGCCACATAGCCATACGGGCCCGGCAGGATCCGTGTTTGTAAATCACCCAGATGGTAACGGAAGAGGCCCCTGCTCATCCTGTCCGTCCAGCCGGCTCGGATGGTCGTGTCAAACTGTGTTGCCGGTGACGCAAACCCAGGTCTGCTCCCACTGCTCCGATGCAAATCCGCAACAAAGTCCTGGTTGCTGTACACAAGCTGGAGCGGCATGGTTGCATCTGCTGGTGGACAGAGAGGCAGAGAGGCATGGGGTTTGACAACAGGGTTCACTATGGAAGGTCTTTTAGGTGTCATTCTGCTGAATCATCAGAAACAGAGCCGGGTCACATGAGTAGCCTGTGGACATGGCCACCAGTTAAGAGTATCGGTTAGTCTGCCCATGATTTTACTGATAAATTAATCAATTGTATAGTCAATAAAATGTCAATTTTTCAAAGCTCCTGTTGACAAACCAAAAACAAAAGATCAGACAAATGGCCCCATAACCCGAAAACTTTCCCATTTGTGAAGCTTTAAACCCAGACCAGAAAAAAATAAAAACTCTACGGATCTACACGATCCACGTGGATGACATATTTTGAATCAAAATGGCGAATTTCGTCGAAAAGCGGAAAGTTTGCAGGTATGTTAAATATTATCAGTAAAATATAAGTATCAAATGTAGGTTAGGTAAAGTTAGAAAGATATTGACAGATTCGGACTTCCCGGTTCAATAAATCGTTAACGAAACGTTGCTAAAATACAAACGATACCTCCCTGTAACCGTAGTGAGGTAGACAACAAGCTACAACCTTAATTTAATTAAAACTGGCCGTCTTACGGACTCCTCCGAGCTGGACAATCTGCATTGGTCTCAATGAGCGGCCGGCTGCGAGACGAGTGCGCAGGGACCGTCTACAAAGTGCAATGCGGAAAATACCTACTACAACAATATTCAATAGCTTCACTGTCATGCAATGTAGTGTAACCAAAATCACTTCACACATCAATGGGCTCCTCCTTGTTGTACTACAACTGCTATTTTGAAAAAATATGATTTAGATTAATTTTAGTGAATATTTATTAAAAATAATAATCAATAGCTTTACTGTTGATAAGTGTAGCATGACCAAAATCACTTCATATATCAATGAGCTCCTTCCTGTAGTACTACAACTGTTATTTTAGTTTCACCAGACTTGTAGATGGTTATTTATAAATCAGCTCATGGCTGCCTCATGGCATCTGCCCCTCAACCAATCAAATGATAGATGCCTAGGGTGACTAGGTCACTAACCAATCAGGAGCACCTTTCAATTAAGTTCTACCTGCAGTGATCTTTCAGTTTGTCAGTCTCCAATGCAAACCACGATGGGGAAAGGCATCTTTCGATACCTAATGCGTTTGCCACATTTATTTTTCCTTTTTCACAATGTTGTTACAGCATGACAATATATGTGTATATCCTTTGTTGAAGATGAAATGAGTGAACTACTTATGATGGCTCTTATCTTGATGTATGTGGTACTATATTTTTATTCAAGACAAATACACAATACAAAACATAGGTTCACAATTGCACTAGTTTATTTATTTATTTTATTAGTTTATTTGATACGGGACAGTGCACACTAATAAAACATTTCTGTAAATGCACCAGTTATTTTTAATAAATATTCACTAAAATTAATCTAAATCATATTTTTTCAAAATAGCAGTTGTAGTACAACAAGGAGGAGCCCATTGATGTGTGAAGTGATTTTGGTTACACTACATTGCATGACAGTGAAGCTATTGAATATTGTTGTAGTAGGTATTTTCCGCATTGCACTTTGTAGACGGTCCCTGCGCACTCGTCTCGCAGCCGGCCGCTCATTGAGACCAATGCAGATTGTCACGCTCGGAGGAGTCCGTAAGACGGCCCGTTTTAATTAAATTAAGGTTGTAGCTTGTTGTCTACCTCACTACGGTTACAGGGAGGTATCGTTTGTATTTTAGCAACGTTTCGATTCATTGAACCGGGAAGTCCGAATCTGTCAATATCTTTCTAACTTTACCTAACCCCCCAGCGAGTGTTTTACTTTTATTGGATTATAACAAATATATGAATATATTTTACGCACAAAACACATGGTGAATTCATAAAACATGCATTGTTATCATATTTTCATCATATGTGATGTACAGAAAATTATAGACTGCAAAGTAACTGTAACTATTGCAGTGTAGCAAAAAGTATAGCATTTCCCTCTGAATTGTAGCGGACCAACTCTACTCACCTTTTTGTTTTGACATTGCATCACTTAAATTCAGCGTCTGGAGACAAAAGGCGGATTAAACGCGCTTCAGAAGGCACTACTTGCATTTGGATGTTTCGTTTTTCATCCAGCGTTTTCCTTGCACCGGGTAGCTCCGGGCTAGCTTCCATCGTTAAACGAGTTCTTCTTCGTTGGTGTTTAATGGTGTGTTTCCGTTTCATTTTTTTCAGAATAAATGTTTCTAACAAATTTGTATTTGCATCATCTCAGAGTTACCACATTAAAGGAAAAATACTTTATATTAACAATAGTGTATTTACATGCTTATTATTTAATATTTGTTTACATTTTAATAATTTAAAATGTCATTTGGTAATGCTAGGGGCAGAAGAGATTGCAGGTATTCCTTCCAAACCGTTATAAACATACATAAACAATTGAAAACAGGAGACAGTTTGGTTTTAACATCTTGACAAGGAGGTAATTTTACCTTTTATACATATTGCGAAGAAAGATCACTGCAGATCTCATGCATTTACTAATACAAGTTAATGTTAAGTGTTTTGTAACCTTCACTCAGTGCTAGAAGATGTATTCCAATCAGGTGCGTTTCTGGGATACAAAGAAAGGGGGGGCTTAGCCCCAAGGGGAGTGGGATGTTTGCAGCAATTTTTTTGGGGGCCCATTTGGGGCCGCGGATATCCATTGTTTCAGACAGTTCATAGATTGGTTCAATCAGAAAGAGTGTGATTTTGCTCTATAGTTTTACTTGCATTCAGTATATGATAACACAAGAGACAGAATTTCAGGGTCATAGTGAAATTTGACAACACAAATATGAACTTTTCTCAAATAAAGAGAGAGAAATAATTTTCCTACTTGTAAAGGAAAGACGGATAAACCAGGTTTCATATCCGCGTCACTCCCAAATCCTAATTCTGAAAGGGACTGCACACAATGGATGGAGAATGGACCTGACAGTGTCAACTTTATATCGTTAAGTATGATGATAGGCTGTTGGATTGTAATTTGAAGGGGGAGAAAACATACAAACCAGAACGCACGCACATATGTAGCATGTTAGAGTTATAAATAACTTGTCCATGTGAGAAACAATAGTTTAATTTAATGACATCACCAAAAAAAACAAACTTTTTTTTTTTTTTTAAAGCCAATAATGCCAAATTATTTGGGGGGGCTGAAGAACATTTTAGGGGGGGCTTCAGCCCCCCTAAAATAGGCCTAACGACGCCCCCAATTCCAATCATTTAAGTATTGATACCAAACTATAGAAACACTCAATTAAAATAGAAGTCTTGCATTCACTTAAATAAAAGTACAAAACAATTACCAGCAAAATATACACAACATATCACAAGTAAAAGTATTTGTTTGTCATAATCGGTCCTGTCAGCGCTTGAGTAAATGTACTCGGTTACATTCAACCACTGCCTCTACCTACCCATAGTGTTGTAGTAGCTGAACATTTGTTTAGAAAGGCTCCTGTGCGACTAATAAATGCACACATACAACCCAACCAACACACACACACACACAAAGTTATTTTAGAGGACATCTAAACTGTAAAGCCAAATGGTATGTGGACAATAGTTTACTGTTGAGCACATTTCCAGTTTTTCCCAGCTGATCCATTCAGGCTCAAGGAACTTTGAAAGAATGAGCAGCTGGCCAATCAGGCATCATGGTTATTTTAGTCTCTGCATGCACATTTTGGAGATAAAGCAGGCAGTGACTGGCAGAGTTGTTAATGTCTGCCACAGAGTTTGAGGGTCCATCACGGTCGACAACTGAACTATCTGGATTTAATTTCTCATAAATAAGGACAAGTGAGAGAAACGATGGAAGCCAGCAACAACGAAGTAAGTTGCATAAGCAATGATATCTTAAAAGTTATTGAAACATAGTACAGAGAGAGATGACGGCACCTAACAATTACTTGTTGATTTTTATTTTTTGTGTTCCTTACTAAAGTATAAAGATTTAAACCTTGTGAGAGCTTTAAGAGTTAAAAACTAATAGAGTTGTATGTGTTCTGGTGGAACAGATGGCTAAGCCATGCCTCTAGTTATTTTTACACCATCAACAGTTTCTGTTACCAACACATGGCATTCACTATGATAACCTTCTAGCTTGTTTAAAACAATTTTGTTTAAATCCTATTGTGATTAAATATGTGTAGCATTTCTTTCTAAATGGTTTGTAACCAAACAACATAAGTCTTAGAAAAAAAGGAAATGAAGAAATGTGTTGCCCTGATTGTTTCAGCTGGTCTTTCATTTCATTTTCACTGACAGTTTTGTTCCACTCTATTTTGTAGGTGGGAAAGAAAGCAGAAGATAAAGCTCACACTCTAAATATAAATATGACAACGGATACTGTTGCAGAGCTCACAGCAGAGGATTCCCAGTCACCCCTGACAGTCATTGTCCAAGGTATGTCATGCCTGTGGGGAACAAACAGTATGACTCATAACTAATGTGTAATAAAATAATCTAAGTTCAAACATTCAGTTGTTATGTTTTTGAGGCTTTTATCCGCGGAGTAGCTCCAGCAATTTTCTGAAAAGTTAGAATAGAAAATTAAATAAGTTATCCATATTTTAACATGGGTTTACTCACCAGATTAATGTTTACTCAAATGCATTTAAAAAGCCACATAGATTGATTTGGCTTATCCAGTACCACATGGATTTTTAATAATTAGTCTGACTCTGCACAGGGATCCTATCTAATGTTCCATGTATGTGATGCTTTTTTCCCCCGTCACACTAGGTCACCCTGACATTTCTGCAGAGAATGGAGAGCCCAACTCCGACGTCCAACCTGGCCCTGTCACAGATAAGGAAAACGCTATTAAGCCAAAACTTCAGATAACTTTTGGCACATTTACTGTCAAGAATGGTGAAGATCTGAAAGTAGAGATCCCAGTGGTTGGGCACCCAGCACCAAAGATTGAATGGAAAAAAGATGGTCAGGCAGTCAAAGAGACATCAAGGCTAGAGGTTTCAAATACATCTTCATTAACAGTTCTTCATATCAGACATGCGGCCAGAGAGCACTCTGGTCAATACTCTATCACAGCAAGCAACAGTGCTGGAAAACATACAGGAGAAATCGCTGTGGTTGTTCTTGAAAAGCCAGACCAACCCACAGGGCCCATGAGGATTGATGAGATCAGTTCTGACTACGTTGTCATTTCCTGGGAGCCACCAGAATACACAGGAGGCTGTCAGCTGGATAACTACATAGTGGAGAAACGGGAAACTCTAAGCACAGAATGGCAGATTGTGTCAGCAACGACAGTACGAACTACAATCAAAGTCACCAAACTGAAGACAGGAAATGAATACCAATTCAGAGTGTTTGCAGAAAATAGGCATGGAAAGAGTACTGCAATCACTTCTCCTATTGTAATTGCAAAATATCCTTTTAATGTGCCCACTGCTCCTGGCACCCCCTTTGTGTCCACAGTGGCAAAGTACAGCATGGTGGTTGAATGGGAGCCTCCAGCAGAAGATGGAGGCAGCCCCGTCATCGGCTATCACCTTGAACGCAAAGAGAAGAACAGCATTTTATGGACCAAGCTGAACAAACTCGTTATACCTGACGCTCACTTCAAAACAAGTGGACTGGAGGAAGGGATTAAGTATGAATTCAGAGTCTTTGCTGAGAATATTGCTGGACTCAGCCCATCTAGCAAGATATCTGAATGCTATGTGGCAAGAGACCCCTGTGATCCACCTGGTAAACCTGAAGCTGTTATCATTACGAGAGAGAACATCACACTTCAGTGGGCAAAACCCAAGTACGATGGAGGAAGCACCATTACAGGCTACGTTGTTGAAAAGAGGGAGCTCCCAGATGGCAGATGGATGAAGGCAAACTTCACCAATGTTATTGAGAATCAGTTCACAGTCACAGGTCTGACAGGAGGCCAAAGTTATGAGTTTAGAGTAACTGCTAAGAATGGTGCTGGTGTTTGGAGCACACCATCAGAAAGTGTAACCATCGTCGCACAGGATGTTATTGAAGGACCCACAGCGTTCATTGATCCAAAGTTCAAGAGTACAACTGTTGTTCAAGCTGGTGAGACATTCGTCATTGATGCAGATTACTTTGGGAAGCCCCTACCTGCAGTAACGTGGTTGAAGAATGGAAAAGAAATTGACAAAGCAACACAGAGAACAGAGGTTAAAAACACCCTCACACATACAACTCTGACGGTCAGGGACTGTACACGAGCGGATGGGGGACACTTTGTCTTGAGCCTCAGTAACATGGGTGGAACTACATCTATCCCCGTTATTGTAAAGGTCCTGGATAGACCTGGTCCTCCAGATGGAGCTCTGAAGGTGAAAGTTGTCAGTGCAGAGAAGTGTAATCTTCACTGGAACCTCCCTTTAAATGATGGTGGTGCCAGTGTTTCCCACTACATCATTGAAAAAAGGGAGACCAGCCGTGTTACATGGACAGGGGTTGAGCCTCACGTTGAAGCTGTCAGTTACAAAGTGACAAAACTGGTGCCTGGTAAAGAGTACATATTCAGAATTGCTGCAGTGAACAAATTTGGTGTTGGCGAATTTCTGGAATCAGACCCCTTCATTGCACAAAACCCTTTTACTACGCCTGGTGCACCTTCTACCCCTACAGCCAGCGTTGTGACTGGTGACTCTATAGTGCTATCATGGGAAAGACCTGAGACGGACGGAGGCTCAGAAATTGATGGCTACATCCTTGAGAAATGTGACAAAGAGGGTGTCAGGTGGACTAAATGCAACAAGAGAAGACTAAATGACTTGCGCTTTCGATGCACAGGAGTTGCTGAGGGACATTACTATCAGTTTAGAGTATTGGCAGAGAATGCTGCTGGTGTTGGTCCACCCAGTGAGCCAAGTGAGTATATAAAAGTATGTGAAGCTACTTACCCACCTGGCCCCCCTACCAACCCCAAAGTGACAGACTATTCAAGCAGTACGGTGTCTCTGACCTGGTCAAAGCCCATCTATGATGGTGGAGCAGCCATCAGTGGATTTGCCGTTGAGATGAAAGAAGCAGCAGAAGACGAGTGGATCGCATGTACATCGAGCACAGGTGTAAAGGACACAAACTACACCGTGAAGAGACTGAGAGAAAATGCAAAGTACAATTTTCGTATAGGTGCGATGAATGCCGCTGGAGTCGGGGAGTATGCGGATCTACCTGGGTCTGTGGTAGCTGCTGAGAAACTGGAGGCACCTGAGATTGAGTTGGACACTACCTTGAGGAAGATTGTCAGTGTTCGGGCCTGTTCCACACTACGTCTCCTTGTTACCATCAGAGGAAGGCCAGAGCCTGAGGTTAGATGGTCAAAGGAAGGCGGCACTGTCAGTGAGCGTGCTCAAATTGAGGTCACAAGCTCCTACACAGAGTTATTGATCGAGAATGTCAACAGAAACAACTCAGGAAAATATGTGTTGACTGCCGAGAACTGCAGTGGCTCTAAATCTGCATTCATCAACGTCAGAGTGTTGGACTCTCCTAGCGCACCGACAAACCTGGAGGTAAAGGATGCAAAGAGGGACTCTGTGTTAATCTCCTGGGAGGCACCTCTCATTGACGGAGGAGCAAAGATTTCGCACTACATCGTAGAAAAACGAGAGGAGGCCAGGAAGGCATTCACCAGCGTCTGCAGCAACTGTGTGAGAAACTCATACAAGATTGACAACCTCCAGGAAGGGAGCTTCTATTATTTCCGAGTTCTGGCTGTGAATGAGTTTGGCAATGGACTGCCAGCAGAGACCACCGAGGCTGTTAAATTGTCTGAGGCTCCTCTGCCTCCTGGAAAAATCACACTCAGTGATGTTGCATGCAATAGTGCAAGACTCTCTTGGGAGAAGCCTGAACATGATGGAGGCAGCAAAATCACATGTTATATTGTAGAAATGCAGGCCAAGGGAGATGACACATGGACAATGTGTTCGGAGGGTAAAGCGCTGGAAGCGACTATTAATGGGCTGGCAAAAGGAAAGGAGTATTTGTTTAGAGTGAGTGCTGTAAATGAAAAGGGAAAAAGTGAACCAAAGTCCCTTGTGGCACCTGTTGAAGTAAAGGATACCAGCGCTGAGCCCATTTTTAATTTGCTGTCCAAGACATTCAATGTGATGGCAGGAAATGATTTAAAGATTGATGTTCCATTCAAGGGTGTACCAACGCCAACAGTAGCCTGGAAGAAAGATGGCAACTTGCTGAAAGAGACAAGCAGAGTGAATGTGCACACATCTGACACATCATCTCAGATCATTATCAAAGATGCAACCAGAGTAGACGCTGGCATGTATGAGGCGACCCTAACCAACTCCACTGGAACCACATCTGCGGAAATCTCTGTCAGTGTGTTTGAAAAACCGGGACCACCTAGTGAACTCAGTGTGGATGAAGTTAGTGCTGACTTTATGTCTTTGTCGTGGCAGCCCCCACATTACACCGGCGGATGTCAAATCAGTAATTATGTTGTTGAGAAGAGAGATACAGGTAGCACAATATGGCAGACTATGTCAGCGACGGTTGCCAGAACATCAATGAAGATTTCTCGTTTGACACAGGGCACTGAATATCAGTTTCGTGTTGCTGCGGAGAATCGCTATGGCAAAAGCCTCTTTGTTGAGTCTGAACCTGTTGTTGCACAGTATCCCTTTAAGCCCCCTGGTCCACCAACCTATCTCCGTATTGTTAGTGCCTCAAAGTCCGTCATGGTGGTTGCATGGAGCAAGCCAGACAGTGACGGTGGTAGCCCTATTATTGGTTATCATATTGAATGCAAAGATCAAAGCAGTATTTTGTGGTCAAAGTTAAACAGAAACCCGGTAACTGAGAACCAGTTTAAGGTAACAAGTGTTGAAGAAGGTCTGATATATGAGTTCAGGCTCTGTGCTGAGAATATGGCTGGTGTTGGACCATGCAGTAAGGCATCCGAGCCTGTAGCAGCAAGAGACCGGTGCGATCCCCCACACAACTTCACAGTCACCAATATAACTAACAGCTCAGTTTCCCTCTCTTGGGACAAACCAGAATATGATGGTGGGGCTAAAATTACCGGGTACATTGTTGAGCGTAAAGAGCTGCCAGATAGTTGCTGGCTTAAGTGCAACTTTACCAGCCTACTGGACACCTTCTTCGAAGTGACTGAACTCTCAGAAGGTGAACAGTATGATTTTCGTGTGATTGCAAAGAATGCAGTTGAGCTCTTCAGTGCGCCCTCTGAAACCACAGGACCTGTTACGGTACAGCATGATGTGGAGCCACCCAAAATTACCTTGGAGGACAAATTTAGACAGGTGGTGGTTGTCAAAGCAGGAGACCTCCTAAGAATAGATGCTGACATCTCTGGCCGCCCCAACCCTACAGTGTTTTGGTTGAAAAATGGTAGAAATATCGGCACCAAGGGACGGGTTGAGATAACCGCAACAAAGACGCATACCTCTCTACTGATCAGAGAAAGTGTTAGGAAAGACTCCGGACAGTATATTCTCACCCTACAGAGTACAGGTGGTACCACATCTAAGGCTATCACCTGCAAGGTTCTGGACAGACCCGGCCCACCTGCTGGACCTCTAGAAGTTTCTGGAGTCTCAGCAGAGAAATGCACCCTGTCATGGGGCCCCCCGCATGAGACTGGCGGAGCTGAGATCATCCACTACATTGTAGAGAAGTGTGAAACCAGCCGCGTAGCGTGGACCCTTGTGTACGGTGACATGGTGGCAACTACCGGCAAAATAACCAAGCTGCTCAAAGGAAATGAATACCTGTTTAGGGTGAGAGCAGTGAACAAATATGGGGAAGGTGAGATTTTGGAAAGTGAGCCCATCAAGGCCATGGATCCCTTCACCATCCCATCTGCTCCGACTGATGTTGAGGTCACAAGTGCAACCATCGAAGCTATGACTATCTGCTGGAAGAGACCTGCCTCTGATGGCGGTAGCCGCATCAGCGGTTACATCATCGAGAAGCGGGAGAAGCAGGGTGTCCGTTGGGTTCGTGTTAACAAGAAGCCTGTCTATGACCTACGAGTCAAAGCCTCCGGGCTGTACGAGGGATGCGAGTATGAATTCAGAGTCTTTGCTGAGAATGTTGCGGGCCTAAGTGAACCCAGTCTCCCATGCTCACTCACTCTGGCAGACGATCCAAAGTTTCTAGCCTCCCCGCCTGCAAAACCCACCATAATCGATTCATCCAGGTCTTCCATCACTCTGTCATGGAACAAGCCGCTGTTTGATGGTGGAGCAGCAGTAACCGGGTACAAAGTTGAATTCAGAAAATCAGCAGAAGAAGACTGGACTGTTGGTGTTCACAACACAGATAAAACAGAGTTTACAGTAACTGGACTCACATCAGGGACGGAATATGTTTTTATTGTGAGATCCATAAACAAGATAGGCATCAGCGAGCCCAGTCCTGAAACAGATTCTGAAGTGGCCATGGAGAGAGAGGAGGAGCCCCGGTTTGATATTAGCGCAGATATTAGGAAGACCCTGCTTGTTAAAGATGGCAGCTCCTTCACTTTGACTGTGCCTTTCACAGGCAAGCCTGTTCCTAGTGTGACATGGGACAAAGTAAATGTAGATCTGAGAGTCAGAGGAATGATCAACACCAGCACCTCCGTCACCTCTATCACACTGGAAGGAGCGACTCGCGATGACTCTGGCAAATATGTAGTCAAACTGCAAAACGTTGCTGGATCTGCCTCTTTGATGCTGAATGTGAGGGTTTTGGATTCACCTGGTCCACCAACTCATGTAGTAGTTAAAGATGTGACCAAGAACTCTGCCACTGTTACCTGGGACATCCCCGAAAATGAGGGAGGAGCCCCTGTCAATAACTACCTTGTAGATATACGGGACATCAGCAGAAAAGGGTGGACAAGACTCACAGACAAATGCCGCCGGCCGTCCTACAAGGTGTCTGACCTGGAGGAGGGCGGGATCTACTTCTTCAGAGTCACCGGGGAAAACGAGTACGGGACTGGTGTTTCAGCTGAGACCAAGGAGGGAACGAAAATGACAGGTACAATCTGTGAAGATAAAACACATAAGAGATGTTATATGGGAATAAAAAGCCCAATTATTGTAATGGGATTAGAGCCTAAGTAGAATGTAAAATATCTTAGATAACAATTAGATACAATAAGCATTTAAAATTCTTTAACTTTTTGCACATTATCCTATTTCCTGCATTAAGAATATTTCTTCTTTTTTCAGATACATCAGATTGGGAGACAAATCCAGGAGCCTAGCTGCTCTTCTTTCATGGGTTGAAGCAACCATCTTCTGATCTTCCCGTCAAGATCCTCGTCTATATTTCTCATCTTCACTCAGTATTGTTCAGAAAAATGAGTTAGCAAATGCTCAGTGAATTAATGTATTTCCAGAATTTGCGGTTTTGTGGCTATGATTACGTACAGTATATTTTTTACATTTTTGTAAACTAGAAAGCACAATTAATAATTTTATTTTTCAGAAGAAAATGCATGTTTGTTGGTTCAAATAACAACAATAACGATAAAATGTACCCTGTTTGTTGCAAATCTATTATGAAATGAAGATGTTTAGAACAGTTATTGGAGTTTTACTTTGGATTTGTTATGGGACGTGGGCATGAGGAAATTTCAAAAATAATACAAACAAGACATGATTAATAAATCAAGTTAAAGAAAACAAACTGCATAAAACCAAATAAATAAATAAGAGCAGTTATGGAAAGATTTACTGTTTTAGGCCCAAAAGACTGAAACTCCACTCAAGTATTTCCATTTTGTATAGACTATAGTTCATACAGGGCAATAGTAAGTGACATAATTGTTCTTTAGAGAGCATTACCTGGATCTCCTGCAAATTCTCTCAATTATAAGTTTTACATATAGTTGTATTTTTTGAATGCAATATCTTGCTGTAACCTTTTTTATGTTGTGGTATACTGAAGTACAGTAGTTATGGGACAGGTGGTAGCCCTTTTTGTGAATACAATAAAAGGTAGCATCCAAAGTACTCTGTTGCATGTCATCCATCATGTTTCTCTCCCCTTGTTTCTTGTCACCTCTCATCTTTCCCTCTTGAGTAAACGAAGAAATGCCCCAAAATACTTTTAAAAAGAGAAAAAACAAACACTTAAGTACGAAATCGGGCCTTTTTTATACATACAAACTGTTTCAAAATAAAGACACTGTAGGATGAACAAGTTAGGTGACAGGTGAGCTCGAGCGCTCACCTGTCACCTGTCCGTCTGTCTGGACACGTGCTGTTTGCAAGTACGTCACTATGTAAACCGTCACGTTGCCAAATACAGGAAAGGGCATGATACCGGAAGTAAGCGGAGTAAAAAAAAATAAAAAAGAATTCGTCCGGTGGGTAACTCTTTACAACAACAAAAGTACAGCTTCGAATCGACATTTACCAAATGGGCACTACGGCGAGTCAACTCGGGAAGGATTTGCTCTCAGAATATCAAGTAAGTCCAAAGAGAATACTTAAAAAAAGCAAATAGTAAACATCGTAATGAGGGTTCCTGTTGACCGAAGTTGAGAGCGTTTGTTTTTACGCCCCGTGATAAAGTAGCGTAGCTATGTTAGCCTTAAGTTTTAAGACAGAAGAAAACAATCAGCGAGAGCCTTAGTGTCATTAGAAGTAACGTGTCAGTATGATTTACTCACTACGCTAATGACGGCTTAATATGATTAGCTGTTATATTACCACACTTTTCACCACGCTTGTATCAATAAGTGAAAGCTAATGTTGCTAATATACTAATGTTAGGCAGACCATGGCTGGGTTATGAGAAATAAGACTTTTGTGTTATGGAAAGTATTGTTTCAGGTAATCTGTGACTGATCATTCCAATAATGCTCACTTTAACTCGTAGGAGCTGACATTCTTGACGAAACAAGAAATTCTTCTGTAAGTACAGCTGCATGCTATATTACAAATATATTTGTTTAAAGAGCATTGGAATCAACCCAGCACTGCTTATTGAAATCCATGACTAAGCTGTTTTTGTTTGTTTAGTGCTCACAAGAGATTCACTGAACTGCTCACAAAAGATGAGAAAGACCTTCCAAATACCAGATTACCAATGGAGAGGATTCTCACTCTGCCAGAGCTCAAGGTGAGAATAAAGCAGAATAAACATGGCCTGCTTCATGGGCGTTCTCGTTGCATGACTAAGACATGTCCTGTGCTGTGTGCGTTCTGGGGGGGGGTGCGGCGCGTCCTGATAAACCATAGTGACCCTTGTACTTGTTCCTGGCACAGTCCAACCCTTTCAGGTCAAGTACGACTCACTGATGATGGTGTCTTTATAGCCGTGGCTACATGACTCACTGGAGACGAACCCTGCTAGGCACACGCAGCTGTCACCTAATAGACAGGGAACATGAGGGGGGGGGGGGGGAGTGCTTCACGTCCTTCACTGATAAACCATACTGACCCTTGTACTTGTTCCTGGCACAGTCTAACCCTTTCAGGACAAGAATCTGCCGCGTTTTCTCAACATCTCAACACAAAGATGGAAGCCTCACATTTGAGGACTTTCTGGATCTCCTGAGTGCCTTCAGCGACTCTGCCACGATGGAAATCAAATCCCACTATGCATTCCGGATATTTGGTAAATAAGTTGACTGGTTAGTAATGATATCTTTAAGGCTATGAATCTGTGTAATAAGCATATTAATATTTCCAGACTTTGATGATGATGGAACTCTTGATTGTGGTGATCTGGAGAGGCTCGTCAACTGCCTGACTGGCGAGACGGACGACACGAGACTGACCACCGAGGAAATGAGACAGCTCATCAGCAATGTGAGTCCACTAAGCCTTCTGCTCTTTAAAGCTGTAGGGAGGGACACTAGGTGTGTATATATAAAACAGTTATTTCCTTTTGTATGCTTTTCAGATTCTTGAAGAGTCCGACATTGACAAGGATGGAACCGTGAACCTCTCAGAGTTTCAGCACGTCATTTCAAGATCACCAGATTTTGTCAGGTGACTAAAAATCTAATTGCTGCCATCACTGATGTGTACTTTGCTCAGCACAATTATGTTCGCTCCTAACTGCTTCTGTTGTATTTTGATTTCTCCACAGTTCTTTTAAGATTGTGCTGTGAAGACCTCTAGCAGGCTGTGGAGATACATCTACTTTTAACTCTCAAATGTTGTTTGATTTTCAAATAGAACAATTTTAGAGATTTGCCTTAAATTATATTTACCTGTGGATTTTATTGCCTTAACTATGCATCCTTTTGTGAAATATAAAACCTGTGATTTTTTTAATTTCTATCAAGAAAATGTAAAATATTTCCAAAAAGTGCTCATTTATGAAGTTGCTTGTTTTAACATACACAAATAAGAACTTGTATACCACAAAATAAATTCAGTCTTTTGTTCTGATAATTTACACTTCCTGGTATGTTGTCCAAAGTCCAGTGTCCACGTTTATCAAGGGGATCCAATCATATTTTTAAGAGCAAGCTACATCCTCCTTGACGACAGCAGCAAAAGTGTTCCATGCCCCACACACTACGTCAGTCACATGCATCTGCTGCTCCCGGAAGAACTCCACCCGCTGGGGCTCATCTGAACTGACCAAAGTCTGCTGTCCAAGTTGGCCATAGTCACCTGAAATGGTGATAGAAGGAAAGATGGACAGGGTAAGTTCAACGCATACTTTAGTTGTGCCCTTAGCATACTGATGAATTAAGATGGTAGAGGGAAAGTGCTATAAAAGATGTAACACGTGTCCAACAGTTCAAACTTACCCCAGCCCCAAGTGTAGAGGTCCCCTGTGGCTGAAATAAGAAAATACGAGATAAAGATGACTGTCAAGAACAAGTGCATTAGTATACAACCATTGTAAAGTGTGGTTTCTTACTCGATACTGCAGCTGTGTGGCGGCATCCACAGCTGACCGTTCTGATTTCACACGATGAGGGAGTGACGTCCAGCAGAGCCGGGAATGCCTGGATTGATATGAATACCTCTTCATGTTTCTCTCCCTCCTGAGGCTCCTCAGCGGGAGATGTGCTGGCATCTGGATGTAGTGCTCCTGTTCAGTACAGTCACTGTTACAGTTCTTACCACTTACAAGTAAAGCGTTTACCATACTACCTATGCATTTAAATAGTTTGTGAATTTGCATTGTGAGAGAGCACAGAGTACAATAGAGCTCGATGGCATTCAGTTGATGGTGCTTAAAATGCCAGAAATACATTGGAAAAGATATGACAGTGAATCCTAATAGTGAACATATTTCCATGTTTAGAGTTAACCAATTAGCAAGCATCCTTTACAGATGCTGTGGAAACGCTCAAATTGAAGCATAGTATTGTAACTATCATACGTGCCACACAAAACCAGTGGCGGGCCGTTGGAGGGAACAATATTAACCGCATCATAAAAACGACATGATAGAAAAATTAACACAGTAGTAACGCTACTGCTGTATGATGTAAAAAAACAAAAGCAGTTCACTTAACACAGAACAGAACAAGAGTTTTTTACTGAGACAACATAGGGGCGAAGTCTGATTGGATAAAAGCTCTACTTAAAACAAGCTGCGCAGGAATCAGCGCAACTGAGGAAGACAGTAGCTGTGCAATGAGATAAGCTACTGGGAAAAAATATTTAGAATACATGTGTATTTATGAAAAATAATTAAATTATAAAATAGCTATAAATTCAGCTGAGTGCAGTGTATTGGGGGTGCGGTGCGCCTCAGCATTGATCGATAGCGCTGTGGGTAAAAATTTGATTGTGTTTTTAGGTGAAACGTCCCTGCACTGTGTTTCTTAAAAACCTACTCCGACAGTAAAACAGATTCACCTGCTTGTTGGCTACTTTGCTGCTGCAGTGCTTTCCTCAGACCTCGTGATGGAAGTCCAAGCTGGCCACTTTCATTCCAGCCCCACACATAGAGATCTCCCCCGTCTGAAGAGAAAGGTCATTTTAGTTTTTTTGAAGGCATACCTCTTTCCACTGCCAACATCTTGTAAGACACGTACCACTGATACAGACAGAGTGCCAGCTTCCTGTAGCTACACAGCTCATGGTCATCCCCCAGAGTGCCTCTACTACCCTGGGCTCCTCCTCAGAGGTGAGGCCTCCGTGCCCCAACTGACCATGGCTGTCAAATAAACACACACACACACAATAGATAAAGATATGCATGAGTATGTTTTTCTCGGATTCCCACTAGACATATATTAGTTCTACCTGCCCAGTCCCCAGGTGTACACAGCTCCAGAGGCACTGAGGAGGACGGCGTGCTCTGAACTCAGAGCCAGACTCTTGGCTCTCAGCTGTGGTGACAGGGAGCGGTAGAGGGGCGGTGTCGTGGCTATGTAACCCCCAGGGACCAACGGGAGATCCACGGAGGGTCCTGGAAAGCAGCAAGAAGTGCACCGTTTAGCCAATTATCACATTACACTTCTAGCAGCCGTCATATGAGATTGTGATGTAAATTACCAGAGCTCTCTGGGTGTGTTTTTATGGCCATGCTCCACGAGGGAGTCTTCTCTTCCTTCTGCAGATCCCAGGACTCAAGTCTGTCTGAGAAAGCGAGGGTCAAGTACGACTCACTGATGATGGCGTCTTTACAGCCGCGGCTCTCTTTCACAGGGAGCGCGTTACATGACTCACTGGAGACGAACCCTGCGAGGCACACGCAGCTGTCACCTAATAGACAGGGAACATGAGGAATACATGAGTCAATATCTATACAAAGTGCGTGGTATTATAGACGCATGGAACAAGTAGTACGAGTCTCAAACGAGAAGTGTTTGCGTCTCTATTAGACTTACTGTCCAAATGCAAAGATGCTCTTCGACTCCAACTTGCTCTTATTTCAGTCTTCAAGCAGCAGTCACGTCTGTCCACCTGACCGGAAAGCTCTGTCGGTTTACTCACTTTGACTTGCTTAGCACTGTCGCTACACTCTCCTTTTATCAGGTCCTCGTGGACGTATATTTGTCCAAATGCGTTAAAGCCAAATCCGAACCACGGCATTGGAAAGGCTTTACGCTGTTGAGGCGTGCGACGCAGTTGTCCGCAAAGTTTGAACACTGGTGTACGTAGCACCGGGATGTACTGCGCATGCGCTGCAGTGTTGTTGCAAAGCGACTTGGCTGACAGAAACGTGACAACATAATTCAGGTTTAGAGGTTTTATTCAGTCAAAATTAGAAAACGACCGACCATACAACACTGAGAATGTAGTGGAGTGATAATAAAAAAAACATTCAAAATAAAACACAATTAATGTGAATGAAATGTTTTTGTTTATGCATTTCCTGCAAAAAGTGTGTGTTAATACCGAAAGCTGCTGCATCAGAATTCATACTAAATATAGCAGTGTATATAAAATGTAAAATAAAGACTGTCTTTTGGGGAATAATAATGACAAAGAAAAACATTTGCTAATATCAAAGAATGGCAATCTTTAGTAAAGAATGTTTAGAGTAGCCTTATTGGTCTCCAAGTCACACAAAGACTTGGTGGTGGTCCATCATCATACAGTGCACAGAAAGGATTTATTTTCTAACCCAAAACATGATCTTTTCTTAAACCTCAGCTGGTAGGTTTGTTGCCTAAACCTAAAGGAGATTTCTGGTAGAAAGCCCTTTCTCTGTGTGCACATGGGCAAACTTCTCCCATGTGCACGTAGAGTACAATTTAGATGAATAAAATGAATGGAAAAGTAATATGAAATGAAAAAGTATCTACTAGATTTAATTTACTGCCTTTCTTCTTTTTACTGCTTTTCACAGCTTTTAGTTAAGACGTGAGCATTTCAGGGTCGGCTTGTACCCATCCAGACCAAAACTGAGTTCCTTTAATAGGGGAATGATTTCACTGGTCCCACATAAAACTCAAACTAAAGCACTTTAACATTACCAGGAGGCACATTCACACGCTGCAGCTGTGTTTTCAGGGTTCAGTTCCTTTGCCCTTTTCTCTCCCTTCCCCGGACATGATGATGCTGTACTCCACGGCCTTGTCCAGGCAGCTCTGGGCTATCTTAGAAACAGGCACCGGCGTGCCCTCTCCACCCTTGGCCAAGACAGAAAGTATCTCCAGAGCTTCACTCGCTATGATCGTCTCAGCCAGACTCTTCTCTGCCTGCATCATGTTGTGAACTATAACCACTCCACGGTGGCGCAGGTCAGATATTTCACAGAGCAATAGCGACTGGATAATCTCCAGCCAGTGGGTTGTCTGAGAAGAGAAGAGGAAGTAATGTTAGCTTGAGTAGAGAAAAGAAAATAATCGTTGTAGTGTACCACAGTGCTGAGGTGATGGATGTGTGGGAACAGTGAGCCGCTGCAGTAGTCCGCTTACTGTTCCAGGGATGCGTGCACAGAGCTCAGGCTGCTCAGCGGTCAGCATGGCCAGAGTTCCCGCAGCAGCTTTCCGCAGCCTCTCGTCGTCCTCTCCGCTGTAGAGCACAAGCAGCTTCAGGCGATCGTTCCCTGTGGCCAGGTACATCTTCTGCACCTGAGGACGCACCGCTTTTAAATCTACTTTTCAACATATTTGTGCCATACAATCATCTATGGATACATGCGTCTTACCTCTGTGCTTAAAACCAGATTACACATGCACTCTGTGGCAGAAGCTCGGACCAGGTCGTGCTCCTCAAACATGTAGCCTTCAATTTTTGGGACTGCCTTCTCCTTTATGATCTTTTGTCTGTGAAATAACTTATGTGATCAATACAAGCAGGTACTCTAAACGCTGATACAGAACTGTTAGGTCATAAGAAAAGATGTATTATAAAAAGGATCCTGCATGTTTAACCATAAAAATGACATTGTTCTGGAACAATTTATGAAATGATGTTCCTTTCTTTGAGGAAGGTAGATAAGAAGGTCAACAAAAGAAGTAAAGTGAGCTCTGGTTTCTGCATACTAGCAGGTTATGTCCCGTTACAATTGTTTTGTACATGTGTTCTTATAAGAGACTCCCCCTAGTGGCCAACCTGAGTCTTTCACTGATGCCGGCCAAGTTGGTAAGAGCCATGAGTGCCTCGAAGTTCTGCAGCAGCGTGCATTCAAGACACAGAAGACTGACAAGGGGACGCACCATCTCATAGATCTGACAACAGAAAGTTAGACACGGTTAGGAAAAGGTCTTTAAGTTTGTTTGTTTTTTTTAAACTGAAGAGGCTTTTTGTAGCATACCCTTTCTCCTGGGAAGGCAATCTCTGGGTTCGATGTGATGGTTATTTTCGCCAGGGCTTGTGCTGCTTTGATTCTACCTAAATCTGTGTTGTCAAATGCCA
Source organism: Anarrhichthys ocellatus (assembly GCF_004355925.1). Classification (NCBI taxonomy): domain Eukaryota; kingdom Metazoa; phylum Chordata; class Actinopteri; order Perciformes; family Anarhichadidae; genus Anarrhichthys; species Anarrhichthys ocellatus. The sequence goes on from NW_022280032.1 coordinate 14,224,026, forward strand.
GTGGGATCAAAGCCTATGAAGGAAAACAGTCAAAACATATCATGTAAACCTACGAAAGTAAGGTGTTTAGATCAGTGTGCAGGCTAAACTGTCAGGGTGTTTCTACCTTTCCTCCACCCTGTGCCACCACTGTGCCTCTGTCTTCCTGCCGTTCCACCAAAGCCAAGAAGACCCTGTTGTGAGAAATAGCATTAACAGAAAGTCTACAGAGAGAACAGTGAATGAAAAAAGACTTTACTGCCATTTTCCTACCTGGCGATACAGTCTCTACAAGCGTCAGTGAGGGCGGGACTTTCCTGTTTGACCATACACACCAACGCAGACACCACACCAGTCTCCAGCAGCTTCCTCAGTCTTTTCTCCACGTAGGAAGGTGCATCCTGACACATGGAAAGACAGACGGGTGCATGTAAAACAATCTCTAAAAAGAAATACGGATGAAAAACACCTTAAGAAACAGGAGAGTAGTAGAGCTACTGTGCAATATTGAAGTAATATCATGCAGCATTTGTGTGCAGCAAATGTATCGCTATGTGAAAAATTAAGAATTGAAATGGCACCTTGGGGTGCTCCTCAGGCACGTGCTGCTTTGCATACTTGGCCAGCTCCAGCATCTGAGGGTCTGGCTTCTCCACTTCATAGCTGTTGGTGCAGTTCACTAATGTGGAGCCCACAGCAAAAAGCACCGTCTTATCCTCAGACTGCAGGAACACAAAGAAAAACAAGCTTGTCAACACTTCAAAAAGGGTTTTGGGTATATTATTATGGTGGTGGTTTCAAATACTACACACAAATACATATTAAAATAGTCACTAAGATGCTCTTCTGAGAGGAGCCGACTTCATATTTGCCCTGTTTTGTCCATGTGTCACAAGTATTAAAGCCTCCAATTACTATCAGTCAAACCTTTGCTAGCTCAAACATGGCCAGGAGAGCGTTCTTGTCTTCCACCAAGTCCTCCTTTACATCGGCATCAAAAGTGAGGTAGGCGAGGCCTTCCACAGACCAGCGGCGGGAGGTAAGGGGCAGAGACTCATTACACAACCACCTATAAGAGAAAGACATACAGCTTGCTTCTTATTACACCGTTATTGCTGCATTATCGGTCGTCTTTGAATCAGGTTATGCAACAATGTGGACCAGGCACATTTCTCTTAATCTATAAACATGCTCCGGATTCAAAACAAACAAACATACTTCCTGCACTGCTTGGCGAGCTTTAACGTGGATCCCTCTGCAAACTGCTTCATGCTGAAGTCTGTCCCTCCAGCTGACCCAAGCTTGCACAAACCCTGTGTAATAACCATCAGAACACCACATTTAACTTCTCCTCACTTAGAGATGTCTTTTCTCCGACGGTTTGAGATAAATATACTTCTGCGCGGCACTTACCACCAGAGCTCTCACGCGTATCCTGTCGTTCTCGCTCTTCTTGTAGAGGTCCTTCAGGAGAGCCACGCCGTTGGCTGTGATGAAGGAGGCTCTCTTTGCCTTGCCGGCCGCATGGATTAGAGTCTCCACCGCTACCTGCTGGTGTGTCACATCTTCGGAAGCACACAGAGAGATCACTGCGTCCATCATTCCTGACATCTCCAGAGTTCTGTTACCCACTTCGCTCGGTCCTTGGAGGAGCACCGACACGGTCTGCATGGCTCGCAGCTTGCCGACGAGGCCATTTCGGCTAAAATGTTGCCTAACCAGAAAAAAAGGGCAGAAAAGCAAGCTAGTTAAAGAATGCCACTGTCTGGCATATAGCCTGTATTAAGGATTTTTTTTACCTGTTCATAAATTATTACAGAATGAAGCTGCTCAAGTGACAGAAACATTGGGAAATTGGTAACGCAAGTTTCGCTGGTCAACTCACTGTACATATTCTTCACATAGCTTGTTGAAATTCTCCCTCTCTGCATCGCTCTTCAGGTCGTCGTAGAGTTTGCTGAGTAAGACGGAGCAGCTCATGTGGGAGTTGTCTGTCAGAGGCGGTCCTTCTGAGAGCTCAGGGACTGTCCCAGCCACCTCCAGGATTTTTTTCAGTCCTGCAGGAGAACAAGGAGCTCATTAATCTGAAAAAAATGTGAGAACATCTCCATTAAGTGCAGGTGTGTTTCATACCCTGGTCTATCACCCATAACGTGAGGGAGTTATCTGGGTTTTTGAAGGACTTGCGGGGAACTTGTTTGACCAGGAGGTTGATGGCGCTGTCTCTGCCCGGCCCCGACACATTGGATGCCGGCATCATTTCCATGAGGTGGCGTAGCATTGAGCGGAGCTCCTTGGAGGGTTCTGTGTTAAATTCACACAGTCAATAACGGACAGGAAGCTGATACACACAAACAATTCAACTCTAAATATAGACATGATCAGAATCCAAACTCACCAGGAAGTATGGCTTCATCTTTCCCTCTGATCTCTTTATTCATGCCCTCCGTCAGAGCCTCAAACATCACCTGCAGTAGGTGGCAGGCAGCCAGAGACACAGTGGAGGCTCCTGCTCCCATTACTGCACAAAGCTGCTCCATCCCCAGCTCATTCACTATAGCCATGGTCTGGGGACATAACAGTGGATGTCAGCAGTAACAAGCAGTAAAGGATGGAAGTAAAATGAACAAATTACAAATAAGAGGGCCATTACTGTGGGTACACAGTACAAGTTCGAAAAAAAAAAAAAAAGGACTTGATGATGATGTAGTAAATAACTTTAGAGGGAACCGGCCCACTTACTCTAGACTGATGCCCTGTGCACAACCCAACCAGGGTCCTCAGGGCAGAAAGGACAACATCCTCCTGCTTTGACTGAAGAAGTTTCTGAATCAGCTTCACTCCATCGTTACGGAAGATCTGCTCAGCTCCTGCGTCTTCTCGAGACAATACCACCAGATTCTGAGCAGCCTGGAATTTTTTAGTGGAAGACAAATTTTTGGTGCAATACAACTTTACAGACGGATCAAGATGAAATGAATACAAATCAAAACACATAATAAGAGAGCAAATGATGGCACTTTGTCATGTTCCTGCCTTCTGAGTTTCCCTTACCTTTTCTCGATCCGAGTCTTTTGCAGATGCATCGAGGAGAAGTGAGAACATTTGCTTCACACGAGCATCTGTGGAGTTCAGTTCCACCGACTAAACGGTAAGAGAAAAAAAACAAAAACTAATTAGCTACTGTTTCTTCAGGGTACTGTTTCAAACACAAGACAAACCTCCTTCAAATCCACTCAAAACACATCACCTTCTGCTGGATCTGTGCTCCCAGCTGTCTGAGCAGATCATTGAAGGCTTTGTTTTTGGGCTCCAGCTGGGCACACCTCTGAGCATCCAGAAACGCCTGATCAAGCCGAGAGAGTTTCTGGAAAGCCTGAGCTCTCCGAAACCTGGCTTTCACATCACCCGGGTCAGCATCAAGAGCTGAAAGGAGTGACGGACAAGACATTCAATATCACTGTGTACATAAATCTCAATACAGGATCCAGGTTAAGGGTAAGCTACAGCCCTGCAGGTATCTGGATGGATATATATCAGTGCAGGTAAAAGGAGGCTTAATTGTGTATTTAGGGGAAGTGTCCCTTAATTTAAACTTTGAATAAAACGTGCCTTTGTACTCAATGATCTATGAACTCTACAACATCCTGGGCTGTGATTGATCCCACCTTTGGAGGCATCAGCCTCTGCCTTGGTGTACTCCTCCTGTTTCAAGTAGCAGGCAGAGCGGTTGCGGTACAGAACAGCCCTCTCTGCTTGGCTGTCACTCCGCTTTATTGCTTTGGTGTAACAGCAGATAGCGCCCCGAACGTCTCCTGCCTTGAAAAGGTTGTTCCCGTCCTCCTTCAGGGCTGCAGAGTCCTGAGTTAAAGACAAGAAAAAGTAAGCAAAAAGGGCTCAGGATGACAGAAATGGATGAAATCTGCTATGCTAAAAAAAAAAAGAAAAAGGCTACGTAGCTAATACTGTTGTCTTACCTTTTCGTTTTCACTCGCACTCATCTTCAAAGTGTAATACACAATACTGCGTTACTAAATGTGGCGAATATGTAGTTTAATTGTACTTTACTTGGTCACAAACACCGCTAACTTCAGCCAAACATGTTACATTTTGCTACGCTTCCGGGTGTCCGGAGCAAGTTGATGACGTTTCGCTAGCAGCCCCTCCCCTCACGCGCTATTACCATAAAAGGAAGAGGGGAGCCAGAGCGCAGTCTGTCTCCATCTCTTCTTTATTTGGTTACATTTTCATTCTGTGGCTTTCTTCAGTCCACACAGATCAAGCCTCTTGTGATAAAAGAAGAGAACTAGCACTTCAGGTTATTGATGCATAACCTATAGCAACCTAGAAAGTTGCTGTTATTAATGGTCTTAAAAGATCTAATAAGAATAATTAAATTATTCATTAACCTTTAATAAAGATCCTATATACCTAATGTAAAAAACATGGCACCATGTTTGGTTGAATTTATAGTTTAAGAAGCCAAACGGACCACTAAACCAAGCTACACAAGACTTTATTACACTGGATAAAATGTACAATCATACAATGCAAACATACAACGCATACAACACAACACAAATCCACTAATCCACATATATTAAATGCAAACCAATGGCGACCTAACTAGTAGCTACTGCTGCCTGACAAATATAGTGGATATAAGCTTGCACAAAATGGAAACACTCAAATAAAGTGCTTATACATCAGAGCACTGTACGCCAAAACCACCAGACACCAGAACAGCTTCTTTCCGCTGGCCGTTACTCTGATAAACAATGAATCAGACATAATGCACCTCCATTTGCACTATTACCACCATTTTCACTAATATCCCAAATCCATTGTCCATTGTAATTGTTGTTGTTCTTTATGTTCATGTATATTCTTCGATATATATTTATATTGTACATAGTAGTTAAATGTTAAATGTTTATGCTTATTTTCTCTGTTCTACTTTGTTGTCTTTAATGCCCTTGTTTTTTAATATTGTTCTTATTTATTTGTATATTCTATGTATGTATGTTGAGAGCAATGTGTAAACCGGAGTCAAATGCGTACGCATACATGGTCAATAAAGCTGATTCTGATTCTGAAAATCATATGTTCACTTCAGTATCCCTGAAGGGGGCTGGATTCGTGCTCACTTTTTTGAGTAAATGCAAAAATTACATTGCATTTTGAGCCTCGGCATGTGAGATTCAAAATGTATGGTGCATTTGCACAGTTTAAAACCACAAAAGAAAGTGTCTGGTGTGGTATTACCTGCATTAGTCACCTGGGGACTCTCATTTACCAGGACAGCCAAGCACCATTGTTGTGCTTACTCTGTTGCTGTGGAGACAGGGTGGTTCCCTTTGGGATTTGTGCTCAGGTGCACCTGTTCAGACTCTCATATTACTAGGGCAGCTTTGTGACTTTAGAAGAATATCCAGCAAGTTGGAATATATTTTCTCAGGGCTGGGCTTGTTGTGAGACCTCATACATACCAGATCCACAGGATATCCACAAGGCTCAGCGACAACACCATGGACCCAAAGAGAAGAGTCTCAAATCAAAATCAAAACCAGCTGTGTAAACATTTGTTCCTTATCACTACTTTGTTGTGTGAGAGATTGTGCTCTCAGAACATGACTGTGCTAATACTGGTGTACTTTATGGTACCAAACCTATTTTTTAAGTCTGGAAATATCTCTCATACATCTCAATCAAACACCGAATTTATAATAGTTTTGTCGACCCGATGAAAAGTTATCAGTCTGTTGTGACTACAGCAAAACCAAAACAATACCATCTGTTCCTGTCGTGTCCCCCACAATCTACTAATTAATTATTTAAATGTCAGCCAAGCTCCCGTTTCCAAAACACGTAAAGAGTTGCTGAATGTATGAATAAACTAAAATAATCCATGCAAAGCATCAGTACATTTTCCACACTGGGCTCCTCAGGTGTCATTCACCTGCACGCTGGTGTTCACTTCTCTGCAGTCAGGCTGGTCTTTAGCTTTGGTGATATTGTAACAGAATAGGCGGCACCACTTAAGGCTCTCTATCAATAGGCAAGTGTCTCAGACCAGGGGTCAGTAGTCCCTCTCCAACAACATTATAAAAGTAACATACCTTTCTTAATCTTAGAAAGCCCCCTCTACTCCCACTTTTCAAAGTGCTGTATAGAAAAGGAAGTCCATCATTGTTCAAACAAGCTATTATCCTACTCTTCTTTGATTACTGGCCATCTTCAGTACACCGTCCAATGAGGGCACACATTCTTATCCACATTTTCCCTAAATTACAGCATTTTATTTTACTCAAAACCTGCCACTGCACTGAATGCACAATGGGTGAGAAGTGGCCTATTATTTTTTCGGATTTTTCTCCATTCACAATCCATGAAACTTGAAAACATGAAATTAATTAGCTAGTTGTTGAGAAAGTGTTGACTTGTTGGCTGATTGTATATGACTGTTTTTAGGGTACCAAACTCAGACATTACTTAAAATTATAAGATATTTTGTGTGTTGCTTTTAGACTACAACAAGAAAAAGTAGAGTAGTGCACACTGGCCCTTCTAGAACATGTGTTTATTTTTGGACTTTGGTGTATCAGAGCAGATGATCCAGCCTATTATCACAGGTACAGCCCAGACTATGTGATTATTTTCACTCATAGGCTGACTGCTTGGATCTGCTTGTTTACTGTGTGCTGAACCATTTTTATGTCAACTATGTATTTTTAAAATGTTAACTATGTTCTCTACAATCACCCTGTGCGTTAAGCTATTATAATGGTGCATTTATTTTACAATCTGTCGAAGCTGTTGGCCAATCACCGACCGATGCGAGGATCCTGTCTTCCCAGAAGCCTTTGCAGCAGCTCAGCTAGCTGCTCGGCTAACTGGTAATCTGTCGATCCCTGGAGCTACAAGCTCACGCGCTGCTGGGCTCTACACTCTTCCGGATTGCTCTCCTTTGATGGGTAAGGTCATATTTATTTTATTTTGTTCATAAAGAGACAGACTTCCAAGGTCGTACTTAGGTTAAGTGTTAGCCGAGATTTAGATGTAAAGTGAATGGTTAGCCAGGAGATATCAGTCACGTATTGTCCTAATGTTACCAAGGCAGCAGCGATACTCGCTATCGTCCGTAGCGTTGGACATAAATCTGCCGTGCAGCACAGGCTTCTCACGGATGCGGAAGGACGACTGTGACTGCTGTCCACCTACATGTATCAGCCCTCTGACTAACGTTGTCCCGTTTCTCGAAAGCTAGCTCGCGAACCAGTCGGTGTTGTTACGTTATCTCAATAAAATAACATCTGGTGGCTAACGCTAGCTTGTTCAGCTGCATATTCGTGACATCTGGTTCATGTTAGAGGGATTATCAAAGTTTGCCCGAGGACGTTAATGCGGCTAAATAGGTTAACGAGCTAAATGTATAAACAGGCTGCCCTGTGTCTGAGTTTATACAGAATAATGTCAAAATGCAGGTATTTAGGTGCTCTTAAGTTTGGAGCAACGCAATGTTGCTGGCTAGCTGCCCAGCGATAGCTGACTAAAAGTCATCCAAGTTAAACGATAACAGAGGCGTCCATTGAGTCAATAACTCAAAGAACACTGTTTACCCTTCTAAACCGGACTTTGGTAGTTTACACTAGGGAGGGATTGTCAATAAGGAGGACTGTTTCCCTTGATGCTAACGTGCCATCATGTGAGCAGCTTGGGATTTGTGGTGCATTTACATAGTGTCACATAAATGAAGAGCTGCAGTCGATTGTTGCACCTCAACTAAGCTTTATTCATCATGTGGAACAGATGATCTGAGAAACATTTGTCCTCCTGATGACAGTGAGGCTATTTTTTTTCCAGTCAGCCTAAGCAAATGTAAGTGCCGGGTTATTATCCCGGCCCCCTGTGGTAATGCTCAGATAGTCCCAGCCTGAGGAGTGAGCGGATTATGATCGTGTTGGATTTGCACACAGAGGGATGCGAGAACCCCTATTAGTGCTGTGAGGAAATGCAGGTCACTGTGATCATCTTGTCCCCCCCCCCTGTTGGCTTAACTTGTCAGATCACAACAAATAAAAAAAGTGTCTCTCACTCTCCCACACAGTTCCTTAGTTCCTTTCACTTCTACTTATTGTGACAGTTCCTCTCTGGAGGCTGAATACATATTTTTGCATGCTCCATTAATCGGAAATTTTCCTCAACAGCTGAAGAAGACCCTCTGATGTGACTTCAACTTGGCACTTGTGATCAAGGACAGACGCACTGCCCATGCTGCCCCAGTAGATGTGCTGTCACTATGCTACTGAGAGAAGAATGACATTTGTGTCATTTTAATTCCTGGAGCTGCCTCGAGCAGTTGAGCTTTGATTTAAAAAAAACAAAAAAAAAAAAAAAAACTACTGCTCTGTGCCAAATTGGTCTGTATCTTGGCCTATTTCTTTGCACTTCCGCAGCCTAGAGGGCAAACTTGTTATGGCACCAGAGGCCAACTGATCAAAAGGGGACTCTGGCTATACTGGAGGATTAGACTGTGCTGTGGGAGTGGGGACTGGACCCAGAAAGCAGGCCCACAGTGGCACACATCATGCTACCGGGACACTAGACTCCCTGTTTGAGCCCCTTCTGTGTGGCGTTTGTTTTTTTCTTTTCCTGCAGTCTCATTGGTTTGGATGGTTGAGCACAAGGGCTACTTTGAAGGAGCCCACCGGTGGCTGTGGTTTGGCCAAAGCTGACAGACTGCTTGCCAGCTATTGCTGATTTAGCACTCTTGTCCACTGCTGTAGCCCCCCTCGTCGTGGTCTCCAGTATGGTGAGTGGAGGCTGGAGGCATCGCAGGAGTGAAACTGAACCATTAACACTGGCGTAGCTGGTTACCTGACTTTTTTTTTTTCCTGCACTGTGAAGGATCGCATTCCAGGACTTTTTTTTTCTCTTATCCTTTGTGCGGGGAAACACACCGTCAAGGTCATTTTTACATTTTAAACTCCGGAAAGAAGACCGCCCCAGAGGAGGATGAAGTTGAGGAAACAGGTGACTGTGTGTGGAGGGGCCATATTCTGTGTGGCTGTGTTCTCGCTGTATCTGATGTTGGATCGAGTCCAACATGACCCTGCAAGGAGACAGAATGGCGGTAACTTTCCACGGGTAAGAATAAGTGCTGTGATGGTGGTGCGTATTATGTGAAAACCCCTTTCTCTACTTATTTATGTCGCACTTTTATTGGAATGTTTTGTCGACCAGATGTTAGAAATATCCTAAATTAACATATATACATTATTCTAAATGATAAACACAAGGCGTTATGTATTATTTTTCCAAAATATTCTAATGTAAATAGACGTGTCTGATTATTTCCCTGTCGTTGTGTAGATGTCTTCAGGGCTGATTGATCTCATACTGCTGTTTGTTACCTTGGCTGAATGTGAAAGTGTTCATTGCAGAATGTTTTATGATGTTATACAGCTATGCGATTTATGATTATTTTTTTTTTTCTGTGTGTGGGTTTTTAGAGCCAAATCTCAGTTCTGCAAAACCGAATAGAGCAGCTGGAGCAGCTCCTGGAGGAAAACCACCAAATCATCAGCCACATAAAGGACTCTGTGATGGAGCTCACAGACACAGGAGCTGTGTCTCCCAGCGGCCACCTGCCATTTAGAAGTGCCAATGGTTCCTGGGTCCTACCCTTCGACGGCCGGCCCACTTTCCTAGCTGTCAAGCCCCAGGATTGCCAACCGGCTTTAGGCAGCCACGGCCAAGCAGACGTTCAGGTGAGCTTGTGGTATATAAACTACTAGTTTTTATATATATATATATATGGGGTGTGTCTAGTGAGCAAATTATGACTTTGTGTTTCATTTTAGATGCTGGATGTGTACTCCCTCCTCAAGTTTGACAACCCTGATGGCGGCGTATGGAAACAGGGTTTTGAGATTACCTATGAACCCGACGAGTGGGACAATGAAAAGCTGCAAGTGTTTGTTGTCCCCCACTCACACAATGATCCAGGTGAGTTGAAAAGGAAGTGACACACACACAGAGCAAAAGTTTACTGGAAGCTGTAAATGTCTCTGTGCAGGCTGTGTCTAAAAGTCTGTCTGTATCTTAAGACGCGGCGGCCTTGAGCACGTCTGAACACTTTTCTTCAGGAGGTTAAGATTGCCTCGTCAGTAACTGTGAGGCCTTACCTGAGTGGGAGACCTGTGATGGGGATGCAGAAATCATTCACAACCTGATTCATTCGTTCTCATTATTATTAACATAATGGCAACACAACTGACAGCTTAGCCACAAACAATGCAATTGGAAAGATATTAGCATCGGAAACCTCTCGCTATTTATAGGTTGATTTGGCTGAGATTTTATTTTCGACTGACATTTTCATTAAACTTGTTTACCAGCCTGCCTCATGCTGACTTAGTTGACAGTTGTTGATATGTTGACAGGCTGCAGAGACCTGCAAATTCTGTTCATCAATAATGGGAATTTGGAGCTGCATTTGATTAAACTCTGCCGCAAATATTCAGTGCCCAGGGTTAATGGACGGTAGGAGTGTTTTGCAACCAGTACGCATGGTGTCGGCTCACACTGAAGACGTGAGAAAGCAGGTTTACTGGTAATAGGCTCATTTCGCTAAATGCAAAGAAGGGATTTTAAGGTAAGCAGCTCAAACCATGCACAATGTTAGAAAGCCTGCAGTAAATAGTCCCGCCCCTCACAACTGACCACGGGCACTTGACGCCATTTCAGTGGCATTGCTTATCAGAATATATGTATGACTACAATATATGAGATGAATATTTCACAGGATATTTATAGACTACTCTACGCTGATGATCACCAAAAGTGCACAGAAAGTGCTTTTAATTCACTTTCTTTGAAACCACTTCGCTAAAGAGCTTTCTGAGGGGGAACAGCGCAACTTGAATAAAATATGAGTTTTATTTTTGATCTGTTCCAGCACTAAGAGTCTCTTACCCGCCCCGTCGTCTTGCCTTTGTACCGGCCTAGCTACATAAAGGGGTGTCTGTTTGCCAACTGTTGTTTCAAATTGCTCACATTTATCTTCTTGTTAGGCTGGATCAAGACTTTTGACAAGTACTTCACAGACCAGACGCAGCATATTTTGAACAACATGGTGGTGAAGCTGGCTGAGGATCCTCGCAGGAAATTCATCTGGTCTGAGATTTCATTCTTCGCCAAGTGGTGGGAGACCGCAGACGTTCACAAACGGGAGGCGATGCGCAAGTGAGTCACAGCTTGGAGAAGCACTCAGCTTTGTCTACCCCACCTTAACTCTCGACAATTAGTTGAGATTTCCTTGATGTCTACTGGCCTTAATGTGCACTATTTTACACAATGGATAGTACCCGCTTGTAGAATGTGGTTGCTCTGAAAATAGCTTGTTATCTGTTAATCCTCTCTGTTCAACAGACTGATCCTTGGAGGGCAGCTAGAGATTGTCACGGGAGGCTGGGTTATGACAGATGAAGCCAACGTTCACTACTTCGCCATGATAGACCAGCTCATTGAAGGGCATCAGTGGCTGGAGAGAAATCTCGGTACACAATCTGAAATGATTCCTTACTTGAACCTTTTTGGTCATATTCAGGTGGTTAAATGTGTCTTTTCATCACCCCAATTCCTTTACACCACATATTTAAAGTTAAAATGATGTCGTCTCAAGGTTTGATGATCTGATCTGAGCTTGTCATCCCACATGCAGCAGGTGTAGCCTCTCGGTCAGTGGGTACTTTAAGTGCTCCCTGCTGAGGGGAATGACTTTCTAAAGGCTGCACTTGTTCTTTTATCCGAGCATGAACCTGAACTACTTGCTTACTGTCATAGGTATCACTCCTCGCAGCGGATGGGCGGTGGACCCTTTCGGTCACAGTGCGACCATGTCCTATCTGCTGAAGAGGGCCAACCTTACCAGCATGCTCATCCAGAGGGTCCACTACTCCATCAAAAAACACTTTGCCTCCACGCGCAGCCTGGAGTTTATGTGGAGGCAGACCTGGGGTGAGTGGACCAGAGCCAGCGATGCCATCTCATTGATGTGCTTATCTTTGCTAAGCTCATTGCAGAAAGAGTCGCGCCGCTCGTAATGACCTTGTAAAGAGAGGGACGTTTTGGAAGAACAACCAGTGCGTAAAAAAGCCTCAGAAGCGCTATCTTCGCTATTATTTCTCAATAAATTGGACATCTGCTGAAGATTTACTGTCCATTTGTTCCTAATAGAAAAACCCTCTGATATTGCGCTGTTAGATATTATCAATTTGTGGTACTCAGTTCTTTTGCGGATGTCATTTGCCTTTTGCTGTTTCATCCAGAATGACTTTTGACAGTCCCCGGAGAACACTGTAGGTTTGATTGTGAACTTAAAGCACTGGTGTGAATATGATCACAAATACCACCCTTACTCAGCAGAACGTGCCTTATTAGTGTGTCCCATTACTGCAGTCAGCAATGGATGTCTCTCACGCCACTGTTTTTGATTTTGACTTCACTGCTTTGACAGACACTGGATCAAACACGGACATCTTTTGCCACATGATGCCGTTCTACAGCTACGACGTTCCGCACACCTGCGGGCCCGACCCGAAGGTCTGCTGCCAGTTTGATTTCAAGAGGTTACCGGGTGGTCGGATAAACTGTCCCTGGAAAGTGCCACCGAAACCTGTGGTGGAAGCCAATGTAGCCGAGAGGTGAGACAAGCGGGGTGTTAAGTCTCTTACTTTGGGCAAGTTACAGGGTGGAAGTGATCCATCCTGACTTTGTCTCGGAGAACAAATTTTAGGATGCTTGTTAGAGCTGCACTGATATATCGGCTGGGCTAAAAATGGATTATTGCAGATATATTGTTGTTGGTGTATATTAGAGCTGATTAGTTTTTAAGTCAAAAATGAATCGGGTCAGTGATTAATTAAGCAAAAGTGCCAAATATTCTGTAGTCCCAGCACCCTAAAGTTAAGAAGTTGCTGGTTTCCTTTGTCTTATGTAATAAAGTAATGACACACACACAAATACAGCAGATCGGTCACTGCTGTTGCAAAACTCAGAATGTTATCTGTTTTAGCCCCTAACAAACAAACTGAACTTGAACTTGCGCCAATGACAACAGCCATAGCGGATGGATGAGCTGTGGGAGACCGACATGGACTGCAGGTAGTCTTGCAGCTTTTAGAGGACGGAACATAGTTCAGTGGTTAATGGAAAATACCCTCAGGGCTAATTTCATCCTCCTCTTTCCAAGGTCATAGTCATTTCCTACAAAACTGCCGTGTGCAAAGTAGGGCAGGTTGGATGCCAAAAATTGTGTCCCCTCAGTTTTTCCTCTTTTCTTTCTTTCCCCCTCTCAATCAGGGCGAACCTGCTCCTGGATCAGTACCGTAAAAAGTCCAAACTCTACCGCAGCAAAGTGCTTCTTGTCCCTCTGGGAGATGACTTCCGCTTCGACAAGGCGCTGGAGTGGGACCAGCAGTACACCAACTACCAGAAGCTATTCGACTACATGAATTCTCACCCAGAGATGCACATCCAAGTGAGAACATTATTTGTGTACTATCATAAACAGTGTTGTTTTTGTTCCTCAGCTTGTAGGAGATAGAAGTGTCTTTCTGTACAACCTTTCTTGTGATGATGAATCATGCAGTGGTATTTTAACTTGCTGACAGAACAAAGAGTCTGTCGCAACTCGATGTTTGTTTCAAAAGATGCCATGTAAGATGAAAGGCGCATGCATTTTGATGAAGATTTTTATTTTTTACCCGGTGCAGCTGTGTTTTGATTCAATTATTCTTTTGAACAATGTGTCATGTTGTCTGGCTGCTCCTGCAGGCTCAGTTTGGGACTCTCTCAGAGTACTTCAACGCTGTATACAAAGCACACGGAGTGGCCCAGGGGTCCAGACCTGCAGACTTCCCAGTGCTTAGTGGAGATTTCTTTGCCTACGCAGACCGGGAAGACCACTACTGGACTGGCTATTTCACCTCTCGGCCCTTTTACAAGAGCCTGGACCGTGTGATAGAGTCACATCTCAGGTGAGGCAGACCTAGTCACAAGTCACCTATAGCTACAACCTGCGGCGTGTTAATGATGCTGTAGCTGTTTATGTCAGTGAGTTCTACAACAGGCACTTTGTTTATTTGTTGCATTGGCGTACTAGGTTAAGGGGCGTGCATGCACCCGCAAGATCCTGTGTACATTGTATATATTTCTGAGCAATTTGAGGGGGAAAAAAAAATCAAGTAACGAGGTTTGAATCATCTGTTCAGGTTAAAGTTTGAAAATGAAATAAAAATGCTCAAATGAATCTTTTTTTTTTAAAGAATCAGCAGTCGTCTTAAAACACCTTTAACTGACTAAACAAAGCTACTAATGGGGCTCTCCAATGCTTACTGCTTGTCACTGTCCTTCAGGGGGGCAGAGATCCTCTACAGCTTGGCGGTTGCGAACGCTCGCCATGTGGGCATGGAAGGGCGCTACCCGGTCTCAGATTATGCCCTGCTGGTGGATGCGCGGCAGTCTGTTGGCCTCTTCCAACATCACGATGCGATCACTGGCACTGCGAAAGAGAATGTTGTCACCGACTACGGCACCAGGTAAGGACCCGAGTGTTCAGAAATAAATGACGCTATGGATCGGATAGATGAAGTTTAAAAATGCAATTTATATGAAATAGAAAAACAGGTTCCCCTCTTATTTATCCTCTGTCTCTGTGGCTACTTCATAGTTGATAGCCCGTTCAATACTTTGAAGCAAAATAACAAGCTGTGACTGCTGCAGTCGGCCATTGATTCTTCTTCCTCCTCCCTAGATTACTGCGTTCACTCATTGGTCTAAAGAGAGTAATCATCAATGCTGCTCATTTCCTGGTGATGAAAAACAAGGAGTTTTATCGGTTTTACCAGACGGAGCCTTTCCTGGAGACAGTAAGAGGACACTCAGAGGAATGCTTCCATCACTGTATAATAAACTGGTTTAATACCTTTTTTGAAGGAACAAAATATGCAGGTTTCTCATTGTGTTTCCTGTGTTGTTCACTTCATTTTGTAGGATGACAGGCGCGCGACTCAAGACTCTCTGCCTCAGAGCACTTTAATCGAGCTGGATCCAGCAGGACCGAGGTATTACCCCCTGACATCTTTCATCTCCTCCTACCTCAGCCTCTCCTCGCCCATCCTGTGCCTCTTGATTTGATTTTTTTCCTTCTCTCTACCAGGTACCTGGTTCTGTTCAACCCCATTGAGCAGGAGCGCCTGTGTGCGGTAACTGTGCTGGTCAACACGGTCAGGGTGCGGGTTCTTACTGAGGACGGACAAACCCTCCCTGTGCAGCTGAGTGCTCAGTGGAGCTCTGCTAGTCAAATGAGTGCAGAGGTATTTGAGGTAAGCAAATAGATTGATTTGGCGCTGCTGTCGACACAGTTCTCCATCATTGTCCTCACGTCAGCTGTTCTAGTCACGTAGAAGAAAAATAGACGATAAAGACTACACGTCGCAGTTATGCGTGTAAAACGCAAACTGTCGGCAGCCGAATTGCATTTTGGGTAATGTAGACACCAGATTTTGACAAGGAAGAAGAATGCATACACCTAAAAAAAACAAAAAAAAAGATGTCAGTGTTATAGAAGTGCAATGCTAAATTAGAGTAGTCGTTTAACTATGTTTATGTGCTGTTATTGTATGTTTCCTCGTGAAGTAAGTGGCCTCAAACCTCTTTCCTTTGATATCTAATTGCAAGCTATCACTAGAAACAGATTCAGCTCATATTGTATTTTATATCTGCAGCATTTACAAAAAACATCCTATTTGCTTCACCACATCTCTGTAGATTAATTTATTGTGCCCGAATAACATTCTCTCCTCCCACAGAAAGCAATGAATTTAAATGGAATACAAACCATCTCATTAACACCACCTCTCATCACACTTTAAGGACAGCGCACTGTTGCTAATATCAAAATGCTTTTAACTTTTGATAAATGGCTTTATACACAACCAAAGTATAGGTGCTTAATTAATTTGTTTTCCAACTGTTCTTCCACCTTCCATCCAGGCAACATTCATGGTCCGTCTTCCACCGCTGGGCCTGGCTGTGTTCCATCTCTACGACTCTCCTGACTCGCCCATGACGCTCCGCTCTGACACCCTGCTCAGGCTGTCTGGTCGGGGCGTCACCGCTCGAGCCGTGGAGCCGCTTCCTATCCGCTCTCAGCAGTCCGACCCTCAGACCTTCTACATTAGCAGCCAGTCTCTCACGCTGGGCTTCTCTGGAGACACTGGCCTTCTAGAGGTTTGTGTTGTTGTGACATCTCTTACACCGGTTGACTTTATATCTGAATTAAGGATTTGCTCATCTGTTTTCTATCTTTGATCTTCTTGGAGATAAAAAAATCATGAACTTGATTGCCCAATAATCCAAGTCTGTTTGATCAAAGTGAAGATGGAATGTCTTGTTGCTGCTCAAACTGCCTTTCATCTCTTTTCTAGTTCTGTTTTTTATTTTTTTAATGCTGTGCTCTTTTCCTCTTTATGGCTTTTTCATCTGCAGAGCATCAAGCGAAAGGATGATCCTCAGGAAGTGAAGGTTCAGATGGAGTTCATCGTCTACGGCACCCGTCCCTCTAAAGACAAAAGTGGAGCTTACCTCTTCCTGCCTGATGGAAAAGCAAAGGTATTCTCTCAGCTGTTGTATCTCAGATGTTTACCTGCCTCTCAAAAGGCTTTGATAGTCTCCCTTGTGTATTGTGTCTTTGTCTCATGCTGGGGTGCTCGGGGTGGAAAGGCAGGCAGACTGGGTGCCGCTTCATTTTTTCTTGTTTTTAAAAACAACAAAGCCTAAGTAAGGGCTTCGCTGCCATACTGTATGTAGTCATCCATTCTGTTGGTGGCTCCTTTAACTTCTCTCTGTGCTGCTCTTCCTCTTCTAGCACAAATTCTGCTCATGACGTTTTTTTAGTTTTTTTTTCTCTCTCCCTACTTTCAGCCCTACAACCAGAAAGAGCCCCCGGTGGTGCGCGTCGTGGAGGGGCCTCTCTTCTCGGAGGTGGTGGCTCACTACCAGCATTTCCAGCAGACCATTCGCATACACAATGTGCCAGGTAATAATCAAATCAAACGGCATCGTGGAATCAGTTCAAAATGACAATTTAAAATTCAATTACTTTGTACTTGTAAGCTGCATATTCTTTACTTTAAGGAAGCAAATATAAATACTATTTGCAAGTCGCATTTGTCCCACAATTTGTAGATCACATTTTTTCATTCACATACTTCTGAAGCCTGATCTTTGGTTCTCTGTGGTTTTGTGTTTTCAGGGGTAGATGGGTTGTCGATAGACATCACCACCACGGTGGACATCAGAGATCAGACCAATAAGGAGCTGGCAATGCGACTGGTCACGGACATCCAGAGTGGAGACGTCTTTTACACAGATCTCAATGGCTTCCAGGTCAGTCCCACCCTCGGCTCAGAGAAGACAAGAAGAACTTTTAATGCCTTTTATTTCTTTGCATGCTGTTTTAATATAGCAAAAAGAAGCTCAGATCAGTTGTTAACTCTTGAAACTGAATGTAGTGGCATTTCTCTTAAGTTAACTATCCCTGACCTGAACATTTCACATCCCTCTTTGCGCTGTACGTTTGACTTATTGTGTCCTTCTGTGTTTGTTCTCTTCTTGTAGATGCAGCCTCGTCACCACCACCTAAAGCTTCCCCTGCAGGCCAACTTTTATCCCATGCCCAGCCAGGCGTACATCCAGGACAGCCATCACCGCCTCACGCTGCACACGGCTCAGTCCCTGGGTATCACCAGCCTGGAGAGTGGTCTGTGTTTTTATTACATTTCATCTAATGTTGTCATTTTTCTTCGTTTCGTTTCTTTTTAATGAAAGTTGTCTCTGAGAGATGCACTCTTTCTCTTTGTTTACCCTCTCTAACCCTGAGTGGAATAGCATTGAAGCGCTTTTCTCTCCCTCTCGTCCCTCGAGAGCAAAACAGTTCAAACTCTCACGTTAATGTACCGAGCCAATCGTTTTATCATCGTTCTGCGGATAATGGAGCCGCTTTGTAAATGACAAATAGCTCAAAGTGTTCGTCATCATCGACTGATGTCTGAACGTTCGATGCACGGGCTTCGTGTAATAGATGTCGTCCTTGCTCCATCTCTTCCCTCAGGCCAGCTTGAAGTGATCATGGACCGACGGCTGATGCAGGATGATAATCGTGGGCTGGGTCAGGGCCTGAAGGACAACAAGAAGACAACCAACCGCTTCCGACTGCTGCTGGAGAGGAGATCCACGGGCAACAAGGTCTGTAAGATGGAGGCGGTTATGGCAGCTGGGCGAGCACCCTTGAAACTCCAGCTCACCAAATCTGACTCTGGGGTGCTGAATGACTCTCTAAGAGAAATGTGCAAAGCTGTGTGATATAAGAGTGTTTTGCCCTTCATTCTGTGTTCAGTAACACCTTTGTTCATATCTACTGTCTGTACTCATTACCCCCCTCTGTCTTGTTGTTATTCTCCCCACTCTCTAACTTTGTTTTGTTTTTTCACTCCATTACCTTCAGCAAGGTGGCGTCTTTGCCAAACTCTCGTCCTTGTTTCATTCTTTCCTCTCCAAAATCTTGAGTGACGGAGTTCACGAGGTAACGTTGCCTTGGCAACAGTGAAAATGCTTGTTAGCACTCGTCGTAGTCTTTTGCTGTAGCTCAAGGTACCCTTTTTTTGCTTTCCTTCACCTCTTAGCCGTAGCCAAACCCGTCCATCTTCAAGACAGCACCAGTGAAAGTAACGATGTGATTTATCAAGTGAACGGATGCACATTGGCAGAGGATGGAAAGCATTGGTCACAGTTTTATCATGCAGCTCGATGGTAAAACTGCTGATGGTGTTTGGGATGAAGTTGCGCTGGCTTTTCGAAAAACATCATGTTTCAAACACTGTAATGCTCTCGATTTTAAAAATGACACCACGGTGCTGTGGCATAAACTATAACGTATAGATGGTCCTGTCTGGTCTATAATTAGAAACTTGCGTTCTCTGACAAAGTAGTTGGAGCCTATTCCTCAATGTAATAGTGCAGTAATGGCAAAAGAACGACTCCACTCATTGATGTTGTTGTACTTACGCTGTCATTTACTACTGTGGCTTAAATCTGTCTCTGCCCTCCTCCAGATGATGGACAGTGCAACAACCAGCTTCCCGTCTGTACTCAGTCACATGACCAACTCCTTCCTGAACCACAAGGTGTTGGTGCTGCCCGTCCTGCCAAAGAGACGCGGCATCCCTCCCTTGCAAACCTTCGCCCCTCTCAAGTCCATCCTCCCCTGCGACTTCCACCTGCTGAACCTGCGCAGCATCCAGAGCCAGGTGACGAGACTATCTATATCTATATATCTATATCTATATCATAATTTTTATTTTATTTTTTTGGGGGGGGGGTTTTGGTTGCATTGAAATTGACACGTATTTTCTGTGTGAGCAGGAGGACCCCCACGCTCCGTCTCCTTACACAGCCTTGATTCTTCACCGTCTGGCGCTGGACTGTGGCCTGGATGCTCCAAACCTCGGCTTCAACTGCACCACCACACAAGGACAGGTCAGGGTAGAAACATGTAGACACACACACACACACACTAAAACAACAAAAAACCCAAAATAAAACCGCCTCGTTTGGTTGTTAAATGTAACAAAGTACTTTACTTAAAGGTGCTTAAGTTGATATTCGGAGGATATCTGTCGCCTCCAGATGGCTCTCAACATGGCGATGGCTGAGCCAGAGGCTAGCGGTGTTAACAGCACAAACAGCAAACGTGCTGACGGAGCTAACAGTGTTTACCTAAAGGGGGAACCGGAGGTCGGGCGCTACACGACGACGCTGACACCTCTTTATGCTACTTTATGCACTTCTACTCTACATTTCAGAAGGAGTGATTGCACCTTTTACTTCACTACGTTTATCTGACGGCTGTAGCTATTGATTCGTTTTTAGATTGATATTTTACATACGAAACATATGGTCCTTCTTAAAAAATATGATTTATTACTTAGTTAGTTAGACCTCCAACATTAAAGTGCTGTTTGAATATTAATGCTAATATTTAATATTAAATATTCAAATAATATAACTCTGTCAGGGGCAATTCTTTATATTGCTGTTATACAAGTGCGTTTTGTTACGTCTACTTTTACTTTAGTGAAACATTGAAGGATTTGTCCTGTAAGCTAAACTTGACATTTGGTCATTTCCATATTTGCGTTCTCACTCCGGCCTTCCTGCCTTTGCTCTCTGCAGCTGAGCGTATCGGGACTTTTCAAGAACCTGGACCTGCAGCTGCTCCAGCCCATGTCCCTGACTCTGATGCACTCCAGCACACCTCTGGCCAACGACTCCACCATCAGCCTGGATCCCATGGAGATCTCCGCCTTTAAGCTCAAACTGCGCTAAGCGCCGTCGGGACTGAAAGAGGCAATGAAAACCCACCAGACTCCTTGGACCAAGAACCAGGCCCACGCCGGCCACAGACTGGCAACAAAAGGGGGGTCTGGGTCCCTCTGTTTTGCCAAGCAGAACAATAAACACTACAGCTCGGAGGAAAACGGTTCCACTGTAACAGGACTGACTGCACAGCAGGGGGCAGGCGATGGCTGTTACTGTGGCCGTCTCCGAGTGCAGCGAAACCCGGGTGAACTCGCAGCTGTTCCAAAACAAGACCGACTGCCAGAATCGCTCATCAGATTCAACCGGGTGTCTGTCTGTCTGTGTCTGTAATCAAAAATGAAGTCTCGTTTAGTTCTGCTTTGTAAGAACTCGTGTCTTTTTCTATCTTTGCTCCATCCTGGACTGAACTTCTGAATGTAAATATCCCAAAAGATAGGAAGGAAGGAGGGCGGGAGGGAGGGGTGCTGGGACTTGTGCCACATCAGAGTGCAATTTACAAAGCTTTATTTGTTTTTGTTTTTTTAATGTATGCAATTAAGAAGACGCATCACAGTGATTTCGTTTTTTATACTTGTACTTGATTTCTTTTTTGACAGACTCGAATGCAGCAAAGAGAATGTGTGGTCTCTTCTTGGCTCGCGAGGAGACCCGTGCTGCAGCTCTTGAAGCTCTTTATCATATGTCTGAGTCCAAGAGACTCACATCAGTCACTATTAAGCATTAATCATATCTGATGACTTTTACCTTCTGTTCGCGGGATTCGCTTGTAGATAGTTGGCAGACTTTCTTTCCTTCACTTCTTTTTCTCCTCCCATGAGCTTCTTTATTTCAAAGCGTCTGTCTATCATTCCTGTGCTTGTACTTCACTGCGGCGAGGGTGGTCTGTGTACCATACTGTATGCAGTAGAGGACTATACAAAGACTTTACCTCAATACCACAAGGCAGATATATCCGTATGTATGTATACGTGTGTCTGTAGAATATGCTGATGTGAATGTTTGAGGATTTCTTCTTTCTGGGGTGTATTGAGGTTACAGTGCACACTATCAGGGACCGTTCTTAGTACTGTTGGATGTCTGTGTGGAGCCGTTGGTCACTATCATTGCAGCACAATGGGAGCTTCCCATTGGAGATGAACAATGAAGGGGTTCGTTCACCCAAATAAGAAATCTGGCCGTGCAGATAGATTGGGTTTTGAGGTATCTGTCCTGAGCTGTCGCTAATGATTGTTTTCATTAAGTCAAGTCTATAAAATGGCAGAAAGAAAGTGGAGAATGCGCAAGTTTGTCTTTTTAATGACTTGTTTTGTACCGACAACAATCCAAAACCCAGAGATATTAAAGATTTTCAAACATTTTGAACTGAAAAATAGCACTCATTTGAGAAGCTGAAATCATAGACTGATCGCCTTTTACTGGCTGCACGTATTGCATTATTTCCTGCTTGTATAAAACAGTACGAGTATGTTGAATTCTTGTATACTACAACTACAAAAAAATATACTATAAACATGGGCGTGTAGTACATCTAACTATGTAGTATGGGACTGGGACACAGCAATAGTCGGTGTGGAAACTGTTGGGCAGTGGTTCTGGAAGGATTTATTTTTTCTTCGATTTTGTAATTGTTTTGAGTGATTTGAGTAAAATTCCATTCACCTCAGTTGGTGGTTGAAATCTTGGAAAGAGATTTCTCAAAACTTCAAACTAAAACTATCTGTACCGCTAAAACTTTTCCCAATTAATGTGTTTTTGTAATTTGGGTGAACTGACCCTTTCAAAAGTAAATCTTGTCAAATCATACGCAGGGATCCTCGACACAGAAGAAATGCTTTCATAAGAGCTGCAGTTTGTTTTTATAATTTCAGCTCCACAGGGCTTCTTAATCTGAGGCTGTCTTGAGGCACGCAGCCTTTTCTCTGATGCACATCTGCCTCTGCATCAGCCGTGGAGGATGTTGTCATCAGAGCTGAGGCGGGACACAGCTCACCCGGCCCCACTGTCCCATCAGGAAGTTCTACTGCTTTATTGCTCTCCTCTAACCTGATATCTGGTCTGCTGTAGCTCGATACATTCTGCTTTCTCACTGCAGATCCCCTCAGTCCCCCACCTCCTGTTGAGGCTTCAAGACCAGATTTCACTGCATCTCAAATTGCACTTTTTCTTGTTGTCCAACGTCGTCATAAGCTTCTCTCCTTCTGTTCCGGTGTGTGTCTGAGTCTCTGTATGTTTCTTTTAATTAGTATGCGAGGTCTGTTTTTGTTTGAGCAGAGGTAATAAAGTGGGTACGGTAAGTATTCAGACCCCTTTAAATTTTTCACTCCGTTTCATTGCAGCCATTTGCTAAAATCAAAAGTTAATTTTATTTCTCATTAATGTACACTCAGCACCCCATCTTGACAGAAAAAGACAAATGTAGAAATTTCTGCAAATTTATTAAAAGAAAAACTGAAATATCACATGGTCATAAGTATTCAGACCCTTTGCCACTCCTTTGTTATTTTAGCTGTGTGCTTAGGGTCATTGTCTTGTTGGAAGGTGAACCTTCGGCCCAGTCTGAGGTCCAGAGCACTCTGGAAGAGGTTTTCTTCCAGGATGTCTCTGTACTCGGCTGCATTCATCTTTCCTTCAATTGCAACCAGTCGTCCTGTCCCTGCAGCTGAAAAACACCCCCATAGCATGATGCTGCCACCACCATGTTTCACTGTTGGGATTGTATTGGGCAGGTGATGAGCAGTGCCTGGTTTTCTCCACACATACCGCTTAGAATTAACGCCAAAAAGTTCAATCTTGGTCTCATCAGACCAGAGAATCTTATTTCTCATAGTCTGGGAGTCCTTCATGTGTTTTTTGGCAAACTCCATGCGGGCTTTCATATGTCTTGCACTGAGGAGAGGCTTCCGTCGGGCCACTCTGCCGTAAAGCCCCGACTGGTGGAGGGCTGCAGTGATAGTTGACTTTGTGGAACTTTCTCCCATCTCCCTACTGCATCTCTGGAGCTCAGCCACAGTGATCTTTGGGTTCTTCTTTACCTCTCTCACCAAGGCTCTTCTTCCACGATTGCTCAGTTTGGCTGGACGGCCAGGTCTAGGAAGAGTTCTGGTCGTCCCAAACTTCTTCCATTTAAGGATTATGGAGGCCACTGTGCTCTTAGGAACCTTGAGTGTTGCAGAAATTCTTTTGTAAAGTTGGCCAGATCTGTGCCTTGCCACAATTCTGTCTCTGAGCTCTTTGGGCAGTTCCTTCGACCTCATGATTCTCATTTGCTCTGACATGCACTGTGAGCTGTAAGGTCTTATATAGACAGGTGTGTGCCTTTCCTAATCAAGTCCAATCAGTTTAATTAAACACAGCTGGACTCCAATGAAGGAGTAGAACCATCTCAAGGAGGATCGGAAGAAATGGACAGCATGTGAGTTAAATATGAGTGTCACAGCAAAGGGTCTGAATACTTATGACCATGTGATATTTCAGTTTTTCTTTTTTAATAAATTTGCAAAAATTTCTACATTTCTCTTTTTTTCTGTCAAGATGGGGTACTGAGTGTACATTAATGAGAAATAAAATGAAATTTTTTGATTTTAGCAAATGGCTGCAATGAAAGAGTGAAAAATTTAAAGGGGTCTGAATACTTTCTGTACCCACTGTATATGAAGGCAAGGTCTCTTCTTTATTGATTATTCATGATGGATTAAAGCTGCAGTAGAGGAGATGGGGATTGAATAAAGATCAAAATACAAAGATTGCCTTTTTTTAAACAGTTTCTCTGTCTGAAATTAATTAGATTTCTTCTTTTTAATGCACTTGTGAATCTGCTGTGTTTTCATGCTGTTAAAAGAGCTCAATTGATTCTCTATCAGTAGGGGGCAACGTTGAGTTAGTCCAGCAGCACAGTCAGTGCACAGCTGCTGTCAGTCACATAAGTGTTACTTTCAGGCTGCCCAGTGCTTCTCTTGTCAGTGGTTGGCAGTCAAAGAGTCTCCCTGCTATTGAATAGAGCAGGCTGTCGCCGCTGAAGCTCACCCTGTAAATCTCACCGTAGTTAACCGCAGCAGGTTTTCACCCACGTGTACCCCTCTGTGTCAGGTGCAGGCATCAGCGACAGAGCTCAGCAGGAGGTGAACATGAAAAGAAATGTTTGTTTGTTCACGCTTCATAAAAATGGACCACAGAGGAGTAAAGAATGTGTGGCGGCAGGGAGGCCTGAGAGTGATCACTGCACTGCATGTGTGTAGGAAAAAGAAAGTGGCTCTGTGTGTGTGCGCGCGCAGGGGGAAGTGATGCCTGTGGTGGCACCCTGGGGACACCCAGCCTCTGCATCTTACTGTGCTGGTGCCGACTGTGTTCATTATCCATGAGCATCAGATTCAGCACACATAAGGTTTGACTAGCTGGAATAATGAGACTGATCTGAATGTGAAATCGAGCTAACGGGGCTCTTGTTCTCTTAATTAATCTAATATTTCGTGTTTTGCCATGCCCTTTAGTGGGCATCATTATCCAGACAATGAGCGCTAATTAATACAGGCTAAAGGGTATACATAAAAGAACCAATGAAAACCAGCTCACAGAAGCATGTAATGATGTGAATAAGGAGACATAAGACTTTTACACCCATCAAACTACACGCACACTTTTATTTCCACACTTACTGCTTATATAATGGGAAGCATGGCGCATCCGAGGGGCACTGAATTGTGCAGCCAGTTGTCCCGGCAAATCTAATTATGGACCACAGAATGAATGTACCATCACCCATGAACCCAGTTATCTGCCTCTGTAGAGGTTGTTACCAAGAAAAGCTGCTAATGAACACCGCTGCTACCAGCTGGCATTGTTTCCCCATGTGCATACAAACATCTTCCCATTTATATTAATTTAAACTTTCAAGGGCCACCATATTGAAACTTGAGAAACTTGTTTGTTATTAAAGGCCTTTGGGAAGCACGCTCACTGCAACCAGAGAGTGTTGAGAAGAAAACAGAATGCTGGCACCCTGTTAAAGCCAAACGCCCGGAGTGAAGGAAACACACTTTCTACAATGATATACGACCGCGAACAAGCCATGAACCATCTGCTCTCTCGGTTGGTGTTTGTGAGTCAGGGGGGGCTAGGTTTCAGATGCCTAAAAACCCTAAAAGTTTTCAAATCTGGCAGTTAAGAGACAGACAGTCCATCTATGCAACAGCCAGTACTTTTATTCCAGCAATGAAACTGATCTCCACAATATCAACATCCATTGTCAGTTAAATAAAAAAAGGATATAAAACAAACATAGAAAATGCGATACAAGATCTCATTACTTAATCACTGTAATCATTCTGCCCTTCGGATCCAAAGGCTTTTGATTCAACCTGCGTAGCTGCAAGTCTACACTGTTATGGGTGAGCAAATAAAAGCATGTATTTGTCTTTCGATGTATGGCGCTCACAATAAAGGGAAAAAGAGCTTTACCCTGATGAAGATGTTCTGGGAGAGAAGCCCCAAAATCAATATGTGCTCCGTGGGGGAAAATGAAGAGAAAATGATCTAATTTCTTACCAGCAGACACCTGGAGGAAAAATGTTGTAAAGGTCAGCCGAGCAGTTTTACTGTTATTTTCATTTCATTCAAACAGAGTGTTACTTTACTACAAGTCAATGAGATTTTGTGTCTGCGCTGCGGTGGCAATCCCCACTGAGCATTGATTGAACACAGAGCATCCTCCACAGTTTCTCGCTCATCAAACAGCCGGCAGGATGTTTTATCATGCTGTCCCAGTGCGCTGCAGAAATCTTCCATTTAAAGTTTTACTACTATTAATGAATAGCGTCTGAACTTCATGACCGCTGGCCCACAATCTGCCAGGAATATGATCAAATACAACATCGATTTGCTGCCGATGGCCAGGTGTTTGTGTTGGTGACAAACCAATGCATATTTGGGAAAGTAATGCACTCAACTGGCTTAGAGGAGCAGTTTACTTGTCACAGAAAGCACTACTCGGCCTGTTAGGGTTGTACAATGTTCTTCCGTAGTTCTGGAGGAGCTTTGACAAGTCTGAAACAATAACACTATATGATGTCATCGGGGTTATTTTGAGCTCTGATTGGTTATTGGGCTTGTAGACTCGAATCTTTTTCAGGAACTGGGGGTGTGGAGCTTGAAAATCATGGGCATTGAACAGGCAGAGGGGCTCCAACAGGCAGATGTAGGATTCATGGTATTTTAACTATACTTGGGACTAAAAGCCAGGACGTCTTGGCCTCTGCTGCTTTGATTCTGATTTCTCTTGTAAGTGCCTCAACTTTATTGAAGTGCGATACTGGACAAAATATGGTCAAGCAGGTCATTAAACAAAAAAAAAAATAACACAGTTGCATAACACCTCAAATTGGTGACAAAGAGTCAAATGGATAATGAATACATCTGTCATCTGATATTAATCAAATTAGATAAATTAACAAATGTTAATAAATACATAAACAAATAATTGTCTCTTTAATGCATTTGGATGGGGTGCTGATGGGAGAGTAAGGCCTGTGTTTTTTCTGAGCCTGTGTGATTCTCTTTCTTGTATCAGCTCTATACAGTCAGATCTAAATGCTGATGAGACCCAGGATGCTGTGATGTCAGTCAACACAACAGCAGACGCAGGTTCAGCTAGATCGTGCTCTGGGTCTTGATGAAAGCTGTCCTCTCGCCGTGACCGTCCGTTTCCTCGCTGTCTGATTCAGACTGGTAGGCGATCGTGTCCTCATCCCCCCACACAGTGGGGATCCCCCTGTAGCATATCCGTGCTTTCCTCTCCTTTCCTTGGCCGCAGCCAAAACCGCAGCCCATCCGCACCCCCGTCTCTGAATACACAGAGGGCTGTTTGGTCCTCCAGCCCAAAGAAGCGCCGCCTGAGCGCATCTGCAGCAGGAAGAAGACCCCGACGAAGGCAGCCAGGATGAAGGCACAGCTGAGCACGGCAACGACCGCAGGCAGCCGAGTGGACGGGGCGACACTGAGCCCCGGAGGTTCCTCGCCTCCTCCGCTGTCGTCCACTGCTGTTGGGATCTCCCCCTCTGGCTGGGCTCTGTCAACCTGGAGGCCCCCAACTAGTGGGGATTTACGCTGGACCTGGTTCTGGTGCAGGCAGGAGGTGAGAACTAGGTGGCTGTGAGGCGGGCAGGACAGGCAGTTTGTAGGGCCGGTGCCAGAGCAGGTGAGGCAGGCGGGGTTGCATGGTAGGCAGGCCTGGACAGAGGACAAGTCCACCCAGTTCTCCAGGGAGAGGTTGAGGAGCTGCGGGCCCGAGGTGAAGCCCGGCGGACATAACTTCACACAACCCTGGAGGAAGAGGGAGAAGCCGGGGCTGCACTCTGGATGCAGCGTGGGAGATGAAAGCATAAGGGAGGTTAAGTCTCACACATTCCAATAAAAAAACACTATAAAATTGGCAGTTGCTTTTTTTTGTTGCACCAACAGTCACAAAAAAAGTTTACAACAGTGTAATACAGTGAAAACCTGCAATTTTGAAAAGCTGGAAGCATCTAATGTTTGGTATTTTTAGCTTGAAAGATAAGAAAAGATCAATCAATTATCACAGTAGTTCATTTTCTGTTAATTGATAAATTAATAGACTCATCTTTTCATCCCTAATATATCTATTTGTTTCTGTTGGAAAAGAGACAGTTCAGAGATTGTCCACATAGAAACTAATTTATTTGAGTGTTATTAGTAAGAGTAATACTAGTTACTGTAAATAGCAGTTGGACACAGTAAGAGGAATGCACTGAATAAAGATTCATGTTCATTTGTTAATAATATAATTATCACCAAATTATAAAGTCCTTTCATAGGAACCTTCGACTGTAAAAAAAAAGTGTAAACACCAACTCTTGAAATGTAGATTTTAGATAAATTATGGTGAAGTCTGAACTAATTAAGAAGAAGCATTTGGACACTTCATCTGCCTTTCAGTGCGAGAGTCATCCTCCTGAACAATGTGCACCTCTCACACTGACGCGGTGTTAATCTCCCCTGCTGCTTCTCCATACGTCCCACACTCCCGACTCAAACTAATACGGCATATGGCAATGTGCATATTCATAGTTTGCAGGTAAACAAATGCAAAAGAGGCTTATAAACAGACAATCTGTATTCACAACATTTGCTTTCACAATTTGAAATACCCAACACAGTCTGAGCAAAAGCCTGTATTAGAAGATTTAGTGCAGTGCCCGTTCCAAGAGCATGCCCATCAAAACATCACAAAAAACTTTTTCCAGCTCGGGCCAGAGATATTTATGGACAGGGGTGGCAGGAAAACAGATTTGAACACAATTCAAAATCGCGGAAAATCAATCCAGAAGCAATAGGGCGAGGTTTATGTGGATGGATTCGTCAGGAACCACAAAATCCAGGAAAAATTATTATTTGATTTTTGAAAGTGATGATTCATAGTTACAGGCCAAAACATAAGTCCAGCGTTATTGAGCCACATTCTGGCCAAATTGCACCCCAATCGAAAATGCTCATTTGTGGGTCCCCAGCAACGTACCCGCCTAGTGTGAAGTCGATCAGATGAACGTAGCCACAAACACACATACAGAGATACCTTGCTTCAAAGTTAAATATTATAGGCTACTGACTTTTTATGAGCTACTATTATGAGATACTATAATTTGTTATGACAGAATTATTATACTAGGACTTTTCTGTGACTTTTTAACAACATACTATAGAATGATTTTCTTTTACACAGTATATTATGAGTTATTTTATGACATTTTAAAAACTCATTGAGTTTTTATTATATTTTAATGACATACTGTACTATGTCCTTTTCATACATTTGAGTTGAGGGGCCAGCTATAGCAAAACTGTATAATATCAAAAATCCAAAAGAGTGCCTTTGTCCAGATTGGTCCAGAGATGTTCCGCTCTAAATTTGGTGATGATTGTTCACAATTTGTAGGAAGAGTAGTAGTAGAATTACACACAATTCAAAATGGCGGAAAATAGCTAGCCACAATTGGGCGTGGTTTATCAAGATAGGTTTGTCTGGACTTTTTAAAATAATCTTAAGGCTCAAAAGTTAAAGGCCCAAACTGAACAAATTGAACCATCTTCAACACTGCACGCCCCCGGGTCTCAAACAAAACAGCAGCCTCGTGTGAAACAGATCGAATTAACGGTTCTTAAGATATGCGAAGGACATACCTACACAGACCGACAGACAGACAGAGATTCCTCGCTTTATACTGTGTGCCACCTCCAACACAAAAGAGCCCATTCCACATTACTGTTCAAAGTTTATGTGTCGCCTGAGTGATCTCACCGATACAGATCTGCTGGGCATCAAAGGTCTTGCAGCTGTTGTTGGACGGCCGAGGGAAGTCAGATGAGGAGGGGTTGACGACGCTGGGTCCAGTACCCCACAGGATGAGGATGAACTGACTTAACACAACTGAGAGAGGGAGGGAGGGAGAGGGAGAGGGAGAGAGAAAGAGAGAGAGGGAAAGAGAGAGAGAGAGAGAGAGAGATGCCGGGGGAAGAGAAGAGAATATTAAAGTAACACCTCTCAGAGAGGGAACAGTGTGAACTAGTTGAGAAGAGGATATGGGGGTGGAAGAAAAGGAAGTGATGAGAGCGGACCAAAAACAACAGTGGAGGAGGAAGGGATGCCTTCATATCTTATTTCCCAAAGCCACACAAGAATTCTAGGACTAAACGAGTTAACTCTCCTGAAAATATGCCGCTGTTAGCCTTCTGAAAGAAAATGAAGCCCGATGATTGTAATAAAAAAAGTTGATAATGAAAAGTTTACCAACCACTTTCTTTCAGAAAATATATTTATCCATCCAGCGGCTTTAAAGTTTTAATCCGCATGTACTTCTGAGAGACGCTTCCCTCTGGTACCAAAAGTGGTATAAACTGAATCTTTAGAGAGATACAGAAAGACGGGAACCGAGCAGAGGCTAATTTGAGAAGCGTATTTATAATGGGGCAGTGCATGCTGTCATTAATGTAGGTTTGATGTGATGTGACTAGACTGAACAAATAACGGTGATGAGTGGGGTTACCGAAGTCTCGTCCATTAGCTGCTACATTTTCTATTTCCAGTGTCCATTCCCCTTGAGGATCCTCGTCCCATGAGTGCGTGGTCATAAAGGCCCAGTCGTTGAATCCCTCAGAGGAGAAGTCATTGGGCCTGAGAGAAAAGAGGAGATGAAGTGTTAGTGTTGTTTTTTCTCAAGGTAGAATGCAGTTCTTCCCAGAGAGTATACTTGTGGGAGTATCTGTGCACAGATAAAACTGAGGTACATGCACATTGTGTTTGTCTGTGTGTGTGTGTGTGTGTGTGTGTGAAAGAAAGAGATTTATACCATGGCCCGGCTGCTTGGTGTGTATAGTGGTGTATTTTACTGTGTACCTGGGAAACAGCAAGGTGGAGCGAGTGCCCAGTGGGCTGATGAGATGAATGGCCAATTTTCCTCTCTGGTTGTGGGAGAGAGTGAGGCGAGCCTGAACATGTTCCAGAGAGTTGACGTACTCCGGTCGGCCCCAGCAGGCATCCACGCTCTTGCTGAACACCAGCTTGCTCCCGATGTCTCTGCAGGTTTGACGAGTGGAGGGGAAGGTGGTTAATGTTGTGTGGCTGCAGAAACGGTCACAGACAATAGCGCTGTACTACAAATCCACATGCATGTCCCAGCTCCAAGGAGAATACAGTGATATCGATCAGGCTGAGCTGGATGATAGAACAGCAAGTGCTCATAATGAGACTAAACACACACACACACACACACACACACACACACA